>NC_056739.1:1598734703-1598752203 GCF_019279795.1 Protopterus annectens
GTATCTGTTACATAGCAATGCTTAACTTAAAATTTCACTATCACACTGACAAAAAGAACTGTGTGTATGACAGCAAGCTCTAGCCTCCACTGTTCCCTTGGTGAAACGTATGAAAATGTACAGCCATATACCTTAATGTTTCTTACTACTGATATCCCTCACATGTTGTAACAACCTAGGTTAAAAACATTTAATACCCCTTCCCCATAAAATGTCTTACAGTGTTCTCCATATACTGACCTCCAGACTGTACAAGGTCACACACGTTTTGTCTAGCTGTTGCCCTCATATATAGGGATCCAACCCCACAATTTGTGTGGGAGTCCACAACATCACTGGAATGATAGCAGGAATGCCAGCACTAAATAATGATAGGCCATTACCTAACAACCTCTTACTGCATGACATCTGGACAAAACCTGGTATATAGGTGGAGGACAGAGGCTGAAACACAGGGCTATATTTGAAATATTGCTTTTATACACTGTGAAAGTTGCTGGTGTTACATGATTGGTTGCAACATACCCTTACTCAGGAATATGAAGTCAGAAACACAAATGGAAGTTGCCATGTACTGATACTAATCAATGGAGAGAATGGCACTGACATGTCAGAGACAAGATCTGTGTGGTGAACAGACAAAATGTAACAGCCAATCCTCTGGCCATCATGTGGATAGGCCCACAATTTAGAGCTATGCAGACAGACTGCATTCCATGCAAAACTAGCACACCCTGTAAAACTAGCAGTATTCAATGCATATAACAGCAATACTCACACACTGTCCCTAGGTCTGGAACCTTATACAAACATGTAGTTGGCCTGTATCCACAAGTCCTGTTGTAAGAGGTATTGCTACCTGCTGTCTGTAACACTGCTGCTCACACACAGGAAAGATGTCTTCCATAGAGGAAAGGTAAAGGGACAATGCTCACATGATGTAGTCATTTATAGTAGTGGGTTGCCATGACATTGGCTATTGGAAGTACTACACAGCTGGCTGCATGCAATTAGCAAATGGGGAACACCAATTGGTGCAGAGGCCATCACCTGCACTACTTGCATACAATATGCAGATGATTCCACTATAATCTGCACTGCTTCCTCTCAGACTGAACTCCTGTCACTTACCCAAAAAGCTTTTTCCACTGTTGAACACTGGTTCTCTGACCGTTGCCTACTCCTCAACCCCAAGAAAACAAAGTTGCTATTGTTCTCACCTACCCACAAATCAACCTCTCTTAACTTCTCTATTACTTCCTCTGATAACACTCTGATTTCTCCTGATGCTACTACAAAACTACTAGGAATTACTATTGACAACAATCTCAATGTTGATTCTCATATAAACAACACAATAAAAGTAATAAACAAAAAGATTGGTTCCCTTTATAGAATCAAACCATTCCTTACACCTGAAGCTTGGACCACCTTAGCTAGTTCTCACCTTATCTCTACCCTTCTATATGCTTCCCCTATTTATACCAATCTCTCTAAAAATAACCTCAAGAAACTTGCTACATCTTACCATAATATTGCCCTATTTGCCACAGGATCCCTCTTCAGAACCCATCACTGTCATAACCTAAAACAACTAGGCTGGCTTGAACTTCCTAATAGGCTCATTTATCAACAGCTCTTAACTGCTCACAAAATTCTATATCAGCCTTCTAAAACACCAATTCTCTCTAACCTCATTATGCCTTATAATAACTTGAAACACCTACGCTCTTCAAACAAACTACTGGTTAATATTACCATACCCAATAACTCTGCAGGTGACAGCCTTTTTTCTAACTCTGTTGGAAAAATGTGGAACAAACTGCCATCTGATATCTCATCTTTGTCTAGTCTTCCACTCTTTAAAAGACAGCTGAAAACACATCTCAATAAACACTGGCTTTGTTCCTGTAACAACCCAGATTAACCTTCCTTTTTCCTTTCCTCCTTAATTCCTCCTCACACAACATCCTATAGACATAAGTAAAAAAAAAAAAAAAAAAAAAAATGTTTAAATATTTTAATTATATTCTTTTTCACCTTTTTCCATATTATATACTTATATTTTTAGAATTTGTATAGCAAATATCTACTAAACTTTGTTTATGTAATTTCCTGCTATGACTATGCCTGTCTGCATGTATATCTCATGTTCTGACTAAATGTGTTAATAATTTTTACCTTGTATTGCCTGTTTCTGTGAATTACTTGTAATATCGTTGGAGCTTTTCTCCCCGGGCCTCCACTGAAAATGGACATATATCCAGCTGGACTAGCCCAGTCAACAAATGTAAAATAAAATAAATAAATAAATAAATAAGCATCACCTACAAAAGCCATGTGGCAACCTATTCAAACCAGTTCGATTCCTGTAGTGGAGATAGAGATAGATAGATAGAGAGAGAAATAAAACAATCAAAAAACAAAAAAAATAAATAATACTAAAAAACAAAAATACTACAAAAAAACAAACAAACAAGGAAGACATCCAATTGGTACACAGAAGAGAGCACAATAATAAAACAGGTATGTGAAACATGTCAGCATGTAATTGAATGTAGTACTTGGTCTGTAATAATGGGATAGATGATGTTGAAAGATTTATATGTGCCATCAAAACTTGCTGTAATAATGTCCTGCTGAACAACTGCAATGGACATAGCATCTGGCCCTGTGGGCAGTGTGCCATACCTGTAAACTGTGCAGATCTGCACAGAATGTCAATATTTAAGCCATCATGGTGTTTGTTCTGTTCCTCCAAACACGTATATTAGTTTGGCAAATAGCTGAAGGTGGAAATAATGAAGTCATGATAGACACATGAGTTTCAGACCCCACCACCTTCAGAACAGTCATGGTAATGTGAAATGTATCATGCACAAACTTCATAGGTTTGTAATAGGCATATCTACAATCTGTCCCTATATATCCCCCTAATGTTAGGTTGTGTCCACATGTGGCACTCTGTTTTTTAACAAGGCAGAACAGTGCACCTGTGGCGGAAGGAAGTTCAGAGTGTAGATCAGATATCTGAATGCACACTCTCTCTCTCTCTCTCTCTCTCTATATATATATATATATATATATATATATATATTTTCCCTTCTGTTGAATGACTGTGCTGCATGATATGTTTGAGAAAACATCACACATATCTACAGCTCAGATGGCTAAGTGGTAAATTGCTGTGGCTGTGGTGTGCAGGGTCCTGGGTTAGACACTTGCATGGGCTGATAATTTATTTGCTGGCCAGAACAAAGGCTGTTGGATACAGAGTGATTAAGGCATATGTAAGCAGTTCTAAGAGGGTACGAAATGGACAGTTATGTATGGTGTGAAATTCTTGTAGGGAACAGATTGCTCTTTTTTTGTTAAGGTCAGAGTGGGATGTTGGGTAAGGATAGTAGGTATATTTGCGGAGGTAGGTTGGGTCAGAAGACAGACAAGACAGCATACAGGGGCGGTATATGACACATGTGGTGGGTAAACACCTTGGACAGGGAGAGGTGTTTGGAAATTGGAAGCCCATGAGCCTCCAAATGGAAACAGTGGGACTAAGGTCCCCACCCATGGGCAGTCACCACTGTACCTTCACAGCCCTGAAGGTGGCTGTTCTGAGGGCTGAGCAGGAGGGGCAGGCTGACCCTCTAATTGCACCATGAGGGCCTCAAGCTGGTGTAGAAGATCCTCCAATTCTCTGTGGAGCTCCCTATGCACCAGACCCTGGACCTGACTTCAGGTGACAGGATCCTGTCTGTGCCCGTTTCCAGGAGGGGACAAGCACCATCCCCTGAGGTGGTTCCACCTGAAGGAAGTGCACGACCGGCAGATGAGGAGGTCCCGGAGTAGGTCCCAGACATGCTGTGGCCTGGTGCCACAGCCAGATGAGGTGGGAGAGGTGGTTCTGCTGGGAACAGCCTTCCCAAACATGCTACTGTGTTGCAGTTTTAGAGCATATGTGGGTTAGTAATAGTCAGCACAATCCAGGATTAGTTGTAACAACATGCATAGATATTCTCATTAACCCAAAACACCAGATTTGAAACAGTTGCATGGCAAACAGAACACATGCATATATGGAACCACAGTAGCTATTGCAATGACATGCAGGTTACACTGATAGCAACAGGCCACCAATGATAGTGTTTCAACATGGAACATGAGTATAAACGCATTTCAATATTTGTTGCACAGTAGGATATATGTCCCAACAGTAGGCTTGGTGTAAACATACCCATTGATTTGTGTGTTCAGATTATTGTTGCAGATATGGTGGGGGGGGGGGAGACAGAGATATCAATTAACAGCCATAATATCCTTGCAGTATGAGGTCCTCAGACCTTTTTTTCCTGTTTATGTCTTCCAGGTACCATGTCCTGGGAGTGTCTCCCTGCTTATACTCCACAGGAGAATTATATAATAATAAACTTCCTTGTGCATCATCCCAGAACCCTCTTTGGACATACGGCCCATGATCTGCAGCAGAGGACTGCCCTGTGGAACAAGCTCATCCACAGGGTAAATGATGTTGGCCTGCATAACCGCAGCTATGAGCACATGTGAAATCATAACACTGAGCTCATCCGCCATGCCTGTCAACATGCTGCTGCAGTTAGGAGGGATCAGCTTGCCGCAGGTGGGGATCATGCCATCCACCCTCCACTGACACATGCTGAGGAGCTCCTCGCCAGCCTTAGGGCACCCACCCACCAGCCAAGCCAGGGACCTGACAATAGCATTGTGGAGGCGGGTGCTACCCACACAATGGATGAGGAGCATGCAGGTAAGGCCCCAGGGCACATTAGTAGACCACTGTTGCTTATCCATTTTCATCTGTAAAGTATCTTTATGCATATGTCAGATAACATAGTCTGTTGCTGCAGTGTAGTAATGAACAGATGTGCATAATCTCTAGTAATGTGGATTTGTGCTGTTGATGTACTGAAATGTTGCTCCCACCTTGTACCAGTGCCACAGGTGTGGCTACTGACATTACACCTCTCACACAACTATGTAGGTCCCTCTGGTATACAACTGAGGCAGTAGCCTGTAGCTGATGAGTATGGAGTTGTTTTGTTCAGGTTTGCCAATACACCAGCCATGTTATGGCCATGGTATTTGCCATGCACACATTTAACACACTAACCCATAACGCATGCTGTACATGTTCACTTATTGTTGCTGTTAACAGCACTGCATCACAGTGGTCACCATGGTGACATATCTGAAGGGTATGTAAGAGTCCTGCAGTATACCTAACAACCTGTCAGTGCAAGATGTGTGGACAGAGATGAATATAATGGTGGGACAAACAGCCTACAGTAGGGACATGTCTGAAACATTATCCTTATACAGTGGCCACAACTGTGTATGCACCACTATTACAATGGCAACTGTTACAAATTTACACAATGGCATATTACAATACCACATTCCACACCTTTTACAACCTGTAATGTCATCCTAACATGAGCAATGAATGTGTAATATGGAATCCTATGTTAGGACAACAAAATATTTATTGTAAAAGGTTTTATAAAGCAGGAATGATTTGTATAGCTGTAATTTTTATGATGTGTTTTTGAACGTTGGATTGTAGTTCCAGTTTGTTCTGGCAGCGTTACCAACTTTGGACTGACTAAGTTAAACCTATTCCGGTTTCCAGACGTGCTTTTTCTTTTTATTTTATTTGTTCAATTAGCTGGGAGTTGCCTGTTTTTTTGGTTAGTTTGGTCTACTTACGGCAACACGGATATGGATTCTAACCTAGTTCCTGATTCTAAGGGACAGGAAGACGTTGGTATGACGCGCAAGCTGATAGGACAGCTCACAAAGTTGATTGACCTGCTGACTCCCCTTAGCCTGTCATTCTTACGTAAACACAATGAAGGCAACACATGGAGGGTTTATGGAGGTGTAAGAAGCAATGAAATCAACGGAGAAGACCACGAGAATGGGAGAGAGCTTATGGGCACCAACTTGGACGCCGGCGACTCCGACAATCCGAATAGTGATTCTTTTAACCCATTGAACACTCCACATGCTCTAAATATTCATGATGGACAGAATGGTACCAGGCTTGATAAGGGGAGTACAGCTAGGAGTTTGCCTGACATATGCAGGCACAACACAGGTACTGGAAATACTTTCACTTTTAACGAGGATTTGAATTCATGGTTAAATTACAAATGTGAGCTTAAAACAAACTTGAACATTACAGACTCTAAATACAACAACAATACTTTTTCACAAATGTTGGGTGATTTATCTAGACTTATGGGCAAATTTAGAAACTTAAAAATTGAAAATGAATATTTCAATGAATGTGTGCATAAAGAAATTGTACCTAAAGGCCTTAGGTTATGGAAATTTCCAAACAATGTGATTTCTGGTTCTGAATTTCATAAAGAATTACTTAATGTTTTCAACAATTGTGGTTTAAATGTTCTAAAATTAATGATTAAAGACAACAATCAGGTTATGGAAACACTACATAAGGATATTATTGAACTTGATTCACGCATTAAAAGTGACTTATTATTTTCTGTGAATGAAGAGAAATTGAAGTATTTTAATATTAGGAAAGAAGTAGAGAATAAATGTAATGATGTTATTAAAAGAATATTAAAAAAACTAGAAAGGGATATCTTAGAGTATAAAAACAACACTTGTTACCCAAAACCACCTTATAGAAGGGACTATTACAAGGAAGGGTGGAATAACTATAATGCCCTCAATAAAGAAGGAGAAGAAGGGGGATATGATGTCTTTAATGATTTCAACAATTGTGGGAAGACCAGGTTAACTATGACCAAGAATTTCCACCATTAAGGAGATCGGAGAGGTTGTTGAATAGGATGGGACAAAGACCAGAGCAGCAAAATTTTCAGGGAAGGGGAGGAAGGAGGGGGAGAGGACGTTATTAAGCACACCTCAGCCCGTATTCTCACCTACCCCAGAAATCTCACAGATAGTTTCCCATAATGGCATTAAATTCACATTTAACAATTTCGTAATATACAATTTTAGTGGGATAGTTTTAGAGAAAGGACATTTTGATTTGCTATCAAAGGGACTAAAATTCATTCCCTTTAATAAAGGAGATATAGCTAAGTCCCTTATGGATGTTAGAATATTTTTAAGAAAGATTAACTTGGATCTTATTATTACATCAACTGATTATGGTAACAACAATATCACTAGAAATGAGCTAAGACGTAGAAGCATTTATAATCCACCTCTACACCCCCAACTTAAAAACCTTGAAAATATGTTAGACAAAGAAATTAGAAAGGCACATTCCCACTATAAGGGACATAAAAACAACTTGAATCAAGATGAAATAATCTGTTTGGATAAATTAAGAAACAACACTTCAATTCGAGTTATGAAGCCAGATAAAGGGGGAGGGGTGGTTATAATGGAAGCTATACAATATGAAAGCAAAATTAACAATATTCTCTGGGAGGAAGATAAATATTCTTCAGTGTCCATAAATGAGGTTAATATAGCCTATAATAAAATAGATTCCAACCTATTTGACATGATGCAGGAAGAACTAATTGACTTTAAAACGTACAAGTATCTAAAGGTAGACAAACCTAGGATACCATCCTTATCTGGAATCCCAAAGATTCATAAAAATGAAATTGACCCACCGTTCAGACCTATAGTGTCTGCTGAGGGGTCAAAGACTCAACCCCTTGCTAAGTACATTGACCTTAAGCTAAAACAAATTTGGATGAGAAAAATTTTCATGTTAAAAGATTCTTGGGACTTACTAAAAACAATAACAACAGATTTATATGATGAAAACACATTTTTTGTGACAATTGACATTGTTGATTTGTTTTCTTTTATACCTTGGGCAGAAGGTATGAGGATGTTTGAAGACATAATATACCAAGATAATAGTTTAAGTCAAAAAGAAAAAATAACTTTTTCTTGGTTAATGGACTTAGTTTTGCGAAATAACTTCATATATTTTAAAGGAGAATGTTACCAACAACTGCAGGGAGTAGCTATGGGGGCAGCGTGTGCCCCCACTTTTGCTAATTTAGTTCTCACTAGGTGGGAAGAAGAAAACATCAAAACTACGGAATTCCAACAATATTGGAAGTTATATCGCCGTTTTTTAGATGATATTATAATTTTCTGGAATGGAAGTAGAGAAAAACTTGATGAATTCTTGGAATGGTTAAATACTACCAGTCCATTTCTAAGGTTTACTCACAAAATCACAGAAAATAGGGTACAGTATTTGGATGTGGAAATATATAAACTACACAATAAATTTGAAACAAAAGTGTATAGGAAAAAGACCTTCTGCAACTCATTTTTACACTACGATAGTGCACACCCTCTACATTGCAAAAAAAACATAGTCAAAGGTCAATTTGTAAGAGGGAGTCATATGACAAGTAGAAGGGAAGATTTTGAGGAGGAATGTAATTTTTTAGAATCCTTGTTTTTAGAAAGAGGATACCCTCCCAATTTTGTTAAGGAAATTAGAAAAGAAGTGGTGAATGGCAGAAATGATAGATTCAAACCCATAGTAAACACCATTAATTCAGAGAGAACAAGGTATACACAAAAGGAAAACAATATTTCTAGTTTTGAGAAAACTTTAATATTAGAATATAATGGAGTTAACAACACAACAAAGAAAAAGTTTTTGAAAGAATGGGAATGTTTTATTTCCATTACAGATATAGAAAAAATACCTAGGGGTCCACAAAAAATTATATATAAAAACTCTAGGAATTTAAGATTATTACTGGAAAACAAACCCACAAAAATTACTAGAAACAAAACTGGCACCTACAAATGTGGTAGGTGTGGCCAATGCCAACATATAATGAATACAGATACATTTTATTTAGAATGCAGAAATAAGTGGCTGGTCAATAAAGAATGTTGTAACTGTGACTCAAAGGGATTAGTATATTTAGCATCGTGCACAGTTTGTAAATCCTTCTATGTAGGCAAAACAGAGAGAAAGCTAAAAAGGAGGATTTACGAACATTATTATGACATTGCCACCAAAAAAGACACTAATGCACTTTTTAAACATCTGAATATATGTCCAGAAGCTAAATTTTCCTTTTTAGTGTTAGAACAGGTAAAAATATATGGTAGGGGAGGGCCATGGGAAGAAAGAATCGAATTTCGAGAACTATGGTGGCAACTAACTTTAGATGCCAACACCTACCCCGGCCTTAATGAATTTATCTCTATAATGCCATTATTAAAATTAAGATCTGCCAAATTGTAAATGTCACAATAAACAAAACACTTTAAATGGGACATATAATAATTTATACACAAACAAGACACTTATAAGGGAATATTTCCTTACCCAATTTTCATTTTCATAATATCCCTTTCTATCCACAATACTTCCATAAGAAATAATTATAAACTTAATAGGATAATTTTTTAAAATTTATTTAAATATTTATTGTAAAAGGTTTTATAAAGCAGGAATGATTTGTATAGCTGTAATTTTTATGATGTGTTTTTGAACGTTGGATTGTGGTTCCAGTTTGTTCTGGCAGCGTTCCCAACTTTGGACTAAGTTAATCCTATTCCGGTTTCCAGACGTGCTTTTTCTTTTTATTTTATATATAAATATATATATATATATATATATATATATATATATATATATATATATATTTTTTTTTTTCCCTTCTGTTGAATGACTGTGCTGCATGATATGTTTGAGAAAACATCACACATATCTACAGCTCAGATGGCTAAGTGGTAAATTGCTGTGGCTATGGTGTGCAGGGTCCTGGGTTAGACACTTGCATGGGCTGATAATTTATTTGCTGGCCAGAACAAAGGCTGTTGGATACAGAGTGATTAAGGCATATGTAAGCAGTTCTAAGAGGGTACGAAATGGACAGTTATGTATGGTGTGAAATTCTTGTAGGGAACAGATTGCTCTTTTTTTGTTAAGGTCAGAGTGGGATGTTGGGTAAGGATAGTAGGTATATTTGGGGAGGTAGGTTGGGTCAGAAGACAGACAAGACAGACAAGACAGCATACAGGGGCGGTATATGACACATGTGGTGGGTAAACACCTTGGACAGGGAGAGGTGTTTGGAAATTGGAAGCCCATGAGCCTCCAAATGGAAACAGTGGGACTAAGGTCCCCACCCATGGGCAGTCACCACTGTACCTTCACAGCCCTGAAGGTGGCTGTGCTAAGGGCTGAGCAGGAGGGGCAGGCTGACCCTCTAATTGCACCATGAGGGCCTCAAGCTGGTGTAGAAGATCCTCCAATTCTCTGTGGAGCTCCCTATGCACCAGACCTTGGACCTGACTTCAGGTGACAGGATCCTGTCTGTGCCCATTCCCAGGAGGGGACAAGCACCATCCCCTGAGGTGGTTCCACCTGAAGGAAGTGCACGACCGGCAGATGAGGAGGTCCCGGAGTAGGTCCCAGACATGCTGTGGCCTGGTGCCACAGCCAGATGAGGTGGGAGAGGTGGTTCTGCTGGGAACAGCCTTCCCAAACATGCTACTGTGTTGCAGTTTTAGAGCATATGTGGGTTAGTAATAGTCAGCACAATCCAGGATTAGTTGTAACAACATGCATAGATATTCTCATTAACCCAAAACACCAGATTTGAAACAGTTGCATGGCAAACAGAACACATGCATATATGGAACCACAGTAGCTATTGCAATGACATGCAGGTTACACTGATAGCAACAGGCCACCAATGATAGTGTTTCAACATGGAACATGAATATAAACGCATTTCAATATTTGTTGCACAGTAGGATATATGTCCCAACAGTAGGCTTGGTGTAAACATACCCATTGATTTGTGTGTTCAGATTATTGTTGCAGATATGGTGGGGGGGGGAGACAGAGATATCAATTAACAGCCATAATATCCTTGCAGTATGAGGTCCTCAGACCTTTTTTTCCTGTTTATGTCTTCCAGGTACCATGTCCTGGGAGTGTCTCCCTGCTTATACTCCACAGGAGAATTATATAATAATAAACTTCCTTGTGCATCATCCCAGAACCCTCTTTGGACATACGGCCCATGATCTGCAGCAGAGGACTGCCCTGTGGAACAAGCTCGTCCACAGGGTAAATGATGTTGGCCTGCATAACCGCAGCTATGAGCACATGTGAAATCATAACACTGAGCTCATCCGCCATGCCTGTCAACATGCTGCTGCAGTTAGGAGGGATCAGCTTGCCGCAGGTGGGGATCATGCCATCCACCCTCCACTGACACATGCTGAGGAGCTCCTCGCCAGCCTTAGGGCACCCACCCACCAGCCAAGCCAGGGACCTGACAATAGCATTGTGGAGGCGGGTGCTACCCACACAATGGATGAGGAGCATGCAGGTAAGGCCCCAGGGCACATTAGTAGACCACTGTTGCTTATCCATTTTCATCTGTAAAGTATCTTTATGCATATGTCAGATAACATAGTCTGTTGCTGCAGTGTAGTAATGAACAGATGTGCATAATCTCTAGTAATGTGGATTTGTGCTGTTGATGTACTGAAATGCTGCTCCCACCTTGTACCAGTGCCACAGGTGTGGCTACTGACATTACACCTCTCACACAACTATGTAGGTCCCTCTGGTATACAACCGAGGCAGTAGCCTGTAGCTGATGAGTATGGAGTTGTTTTGTTCAGGTTTGCCAATATACCGGCCATGTTATGGCCATGGTATTTGCCATGCACACATTTAACACATTAACCCATAACGCATGCTGTACATGTTCACTTATTGTTGCTGTTAACAGCACTGCATCAAAGTGGTCACCATGGTGACATATCTGAAGGGTATGTAAGAGTCCTGCAGTATACCTAACAACCTGTCAGTGCAAGATGTGTGGACAGAGATGAATATAATGGTGGTACAAATGGCCTACAGTAGGGACATGTCTGAAACATTATCCTTATACAGTGGCCACAACTGTGTATGCACCACTATTACAATGGCAACTGTTACAAATTTACACAATGGCATATTACAATACCACATTCCACACCTTTTACAACCTGCAATGTCATCCTAACATGAGCAATGAATGTGTAATATGGAATCCTATGTTAGGACAACAAACATGGGGAATACATACCTTAACAAACACTGGAAGCATATGTGTGCGCACACTCCCAATAACATATTGTGGAAGCAGCTTTTGAGGTACTGATAGCATTCACTCTTTTTGAGTACAACCTTCCATCAAGTACAGGGCCTCAGTGTCATACCAAGTAATGGTCTGCTGTCCAAGAAGTATGTCCATGACATTTGCCCCACTCACCTGCAAAAGAGGCAGCCATGGCTTGCACACATCTTACAAATCATGGAATGGATCCCATATCCAAAAGGTAGCACTTAGGAGTGGGAGACATAGCCTTACCTCACCATTGCATATACCATGGCAAACAGTGCAGACAGTCATGTATGTGACTATGAAGTATGGGACAACATTAATGTAGAAAATAAACAGATACCCATCCAAGACAGATAACAACACATGTTGCAAACTGGCCATGGAGGATGTCCAGAAACATGCAGCAACACTGAGGGACTTGCAGAAATGTCTAGCAAGTACTGTTATTGCAGTACCTGTGTTGACAATTGCCTGGACTCTGCATGAGTGTGGCCTATGGGTTAGGGTAATCGGATGGAAACATTGTTCCACAGGAAACATCATCCAGGGGTCTCTACAAGTAGCATATGCATAACATCAAGTCTCCCAAAGGCATGTGTTGCAATGTGTAATGGTGTACCGAGACCAAGGCTGAAACCTACAGGCAGTATTAATAAAGATACATGTGATGCATAAGCAACACCTCACTCCACCTCAGACCCACCATCCCCATCTGTACCTTGCTGGTGCCAGTGTACACCTTTAGGTTTGCTGTTCATTAGTAGGAACTAGGCTGGTAGACATGGTGTTCTGAATTTGGAACACTGCAAAATAACACTCATGTGTGGCCCATAGTTGTCAAGCATCTGTCATAAGGCCGAGGATGGGGAGAGGTGTCATCCTGAAACACAACAGTGAACTCAAGCATACATGCAACCCCTGCTAAGAATGGCTGTATCTGAACACAGTCAAGGTCATAAATTGTGCCAGACACAACCCTGACTCCACAGCAATAGTGAAGGCACTGTGTGACCTCCAAGGGCTGTACACATGAACTGACCTTGCAATCCGGCAGAGTTGGGGGACATTTGTAGGGCAGAGTTCCCAAATAATGGCAAGTGAATATGGCCCATGCTATTATACCCCTTCCAGGAATAGTGACTGCTGTAGTTCACTTAACAGGTGCTGCAACAAACCATCGTGTTAAGGGTGTGCACACTTATGCAACCCACATATTGTATGCATCTCAGTCAGTATCTGCACAAATAACACATTTGTTGGATACTGCATTTGATTGCACAAATCATATGTCACATATCAGGTGTGTGTAATGTTAACATATGCAGTATTGTGGCCCCATTGCATATCAGGGAAGAGGCTGGCATGTCAATAAGGGTGTGTACACTCCTCATAGCCACAGTAAGCTTCAAAGCTTGCCAGTGTAATTGGATTTTATTGCTCATACATGCACTACTGATGATGAGATCTGCAAATCAGAGGTCAGGCATTCACTATTGACATCTGTCCTCATATCATCCCAGGTATGCATCAGACAAACACATAGGGGCTGTGAGCAACAGAGCAAACATAACTGCCACACATATACACATTCAGTAGTGGTGTGTACACTCGTGAAGTATGGTGCAAAGTATATGCCAGGGTGCTGAACAGGTGCACAGCAGTACTGTGTACAAGAGTGCACTGTGTTCCAGCGGAAGGGGCATCACCTACTAACACAACTCATGCATCACAGTGATGTATAATGCTGGTAACAAGGACTGAGTATTGCTGCAGTGCATGCTGTTGAGTGCCATATGTCATGCATCTCGACTGCTGGGTAATGAGAGGTCTGTGCAATATCTTTGTGCCACCTCACCTGTAAGTGTGTGTGTGTGTGTGTGTGTGTGTGTGTGTGTGTGTGTGTGTGTGTGTGTGTGTGTGTGTGTGTGTGTGTGAGTGTAGAGGCAATGATGTACAGGTCTTAAATTATGTTTTTTGGTTTCCCCTCACAGGTGTCGAGGTGGTTCAAGGTCCCTCCTGCAGGCAAACTGATGTTAGTGTCCATACAGACTCTGACAATGATGATAGGTATGGTGAGGCATATGCAGGGTTGTTAGGGGCTGAAGCTGTGCCATCGGTTGACATCTCACTTTTATCCACCCTATCCCCGAACACAGTCACAATGCCTACACATACCCCATCACCAGTGGCCATAGATGAAGTACAGTTGGCAGGTGGTGGCATTGGACAGGACAGTTTGGTGACTATGGCAAGTGTGTCTGTACACAGCAAACATAGCTGGATGACCGGCGAGGTACCACACAGGCAGATGTACAGGAGTACTCGTAGGAGTGCTGCTGGCCATCATGCCCCTGGCAGAAGTGACACAGCAGGTGTCACCAGGCGCATGTTTTGGGACATCATGGAGGCATAGGCATGTATGGAACATTATACCAGACAGAGTCTGAGGCCGTTATACCAGACAGAGTCTGAGGCTCCAGAGGGCTACTCATTCTGGTGTACTTGACAACATCCGTGATCTTGCAGGTGCCCATCATTATTTTGCAGAGGTCCTAGATAGATGGTTTGGTGAGATGGTGGGAATCCTCAACCATGCAATGTCTGGTTTAGAGCATATGGTGGGAGTAGGGCAACAGCCATGTGGACGTAGGTCAGCAACACCAACAGGTGGAGGCCCACATGGATGTACAAGTCACAGCCACTCCTGTAGTGGCAGTACCAGCACCAGCAATGCAGGGGGGATGTTGTCCAATCCACAACACAGCAGACAATGTGTACGTGGTCCTGGCTGGTCCCAACAGGGACCCGGATCCAGTGGGCATTTATCATCATCAGGAGAGAGTACTATATCTGGGCTTGTACCTGGTAGTGACCATGGAACCCCTGGCAGGCACAGTTCTCATGTCCGTGGCCAGACACAGTGAACTGCACATCCTGCCATGTATGGTCTGCAGCTGTCCAACAGATCCCTGTATAGGTCAGCCACATGTCAGAACTGTGTGCATGCATGCACACACACACATCACCAACACAGCTAGGGCACCTCCATACCTACACATGCCACATCTGCACAGCCCAATTGATAACGGAACCCCTAACACACACATATGATATCAACAAAATGGCTCAGCCTAGGTCTCTGGCAAACCCACAACACACCCTGTGCATATGATGATACCTGTGCCACATGCCTGTCATCCATACCATCGATGCAGGGACATGCTAATATGGTTCTGATGAACAGGGTGAATGTACTAAGGTTTAGCAATGTAATGCTGTGTAACATGTTTTCAGCTGGAAAGTTTAATGCTTATATATCAGGATGTGTAGCTATCCAGCCATGACGCATTATAGCTGTTTTTAATACTGAGTGTGGTCTCCATAATGTATTCAGTTTGGGTTGTAGGTGTCTATGTGTCAGCAAGATATTGGTCTGCTGTTGTTTCCTACAAGGGGTATGGCAATGTGGTGACACACTGACTGTGTCATATCCTGGGTACAGCTGAACACAAGTAACAGTCTGTATAACAGTTACTGCATGTGCCACATAGCTGATAGGTCTGAGGGGTGTATACAGGTGAGTGCATGGTGGCTGATGTCAGCAGCCCTTCTACAGTGGACAATGGTAAGTGTACTGGGTGGCACACATCAAATGTTTGTGAATAACACACACACACAGAGGCTTTGGTGTTGATGCAATACACAGAGAATACTGTACACATGGATGTACTTAATTTTGCAGTGAAACCATTTTAGCCTATGTAATTCCACCAAGACAAAATAGGCAAAACATCACATCAGTAAATAATCAGTCTGCCAGTTTAATGTCATGGACGATGGCCCTGGCAGGGTATATGTCCTCTTCCCCAATGTAGTGCAATCCTGGAGTTGGTAAACATAGGTGTGCTGGTGTGGGTGGCACAGCCCTCCACTTTGGAAGGTGTGAGGTAGAGTAGAATCACACATAGTGTGATTGACAACTACTTAACCTGTTAACATAAACTGTACAGTATTACAGCAGACTAAGTGGGGAGATACACACAGCAAAAACTCCAATGAGGGTGGCTGTGCCCACAACATCCACACCCAACTATATATACCAACTCCAGTATTGCTGTACAGCTGTACAGTGGGGAAGAGGGTATTTACACATCTATTACTAGTTTTGATGTAATAAATTTCCACAAGATGATTCCTTTGAAATGTTAGTGTTTGCCAGTCAGTTCTCGGACAGATGACCTCCTGGGACATGTATTTTCTGCAAACTAAAATAGATCCATTCACACACACACACACACACACACACACACACACTTACTTGGCAACACTGAGAGTAGAACCCCTACCTAGGTCCTTATTGCTACTAATGTGTTTGGCCTTAATTGCACACACCACACAGCTTTTAGGATGAGGTGTGTCCCGAGTTTCTTGTTAAGTAAAGAACATCACCAGGCCTTGTACAGTATGGTAATGGGGGATGTACTGGGTGTTAATGACCAATACATAATATGACAAACTGTCATATACACATTGCCAAACACATAACAGTCATAGACACATCTAAGAGACCTGGGTTTTTCAGTGCTAACTACCTTATCAGTGAGTCCATTCTGTTACAGATAACTTGCACACAGCCCATGCAGCATTGGGCTGGATAGTGTAATCAGTTACCTGTATTATTGATGGTGACAGTGGTCCTCATGCAGTGGACCTTGGGACATGTACTGGGGGTACCATGGTGTAAAGACAGTATACCCAGCAGCCACACTCCACATTGGATGTTTTACTCACTAAAACCCATGATAATGCTCTGACATACTCACAATCACACATTTACCAAGACTACAATACAACCCCTTGTATATCTAATCACTGCTACTATATGGATATTCATTTATTGCACATGCTACAATGATAGTAGGGTGAGGATTTGTCATGGCTCTCCTAATGTCAGCAACATCACTATCCCTTATAATGTTTGGCAAGGTGTATTGTATTTGGAGAATGTGGCCTCATAATGCTGTATCCTACAAATATACACACTTGCACACATACACACACACTTGCCAGGACTCAGAGGGTAACCCATGCCTATCTACCCATTTGTACAACAGTGTTATGCTGGTACTGCAAGCTCCAGGTAGCCCATAGGGTGAAGAGTGTAACAAGGTACATCTAATGTCCATTACAGCATTAGCCATTTCTAACTATGGCAATGGGGGGTTTAGTGGATGAGAAGGCCCTCAGGGTATTATCACCTACAAGTTTACAAAGACACAGACACTGTTATTCACAGTAATGCACACTGATGCATTTGTCAGTACTGGGGTCCATAG
>NC_056739.1:1598757203-1598822203 GCF_019279795.1 Protopterus annectens
TTTAAGGGTTACATTTGCAGACTCTACAGTTGTTGCAGGCGTCCAGTGGGGAACATAGCAAAAGGGTCACTGTAAGCATTTATTTGCCTAATGCAGGGATGGAACAGGTTGCCATGTCCTTTTACTTGCTGAATAACACACAGTCAGGAGATGTAGCACATCACAGTACTTTCTGATGTCAGTGGTACTGTTATGGTCAACAGAAATGTAGTCCACTGCAATCACACCGTGGTTACTATCTGTGAGGCAATATGCAGGGAACTAACAATATAGTGGTTGTTGCCTAGCCAAGTGTGTTTGTGTATGGGACATGGGTGGAGAGTGTTCTCTGAGTAATAGAAGGGTTGCCTATATTGTTCACCAATCCATGATGTCACATGGAGGGCTATGGTTTGTCTACACCAGCCTCTCTCTCTTTCTCTCACACACACACACACACACACACACACACACACACACACACACACACACACACACTTGCCAGTACTGAGATTCAAACCTGTACCTGGCTATATATTGCTACCATAGTGTACTGCATTTATCGCATGCACCATGGAGCTTATAGGGCTAGCCCTTGTCCAAAGGGGTATTTCAAGGTGACTGACATCAGCAGGCTTGCTAAAGTAGAGCAATGGGAGAAGTAGTGACTGTGAATGGCCTCAAAAGCATTAATCTCTACACACACACACACACACACACACACACACAGAGTTTCACAGTTGCCATGTCTGGGATTAAAACTCCTACCTAACTAGTATGTTACACTATAGCATTGTACAGTTATCGCATGCGCCACTGAGCTTATAAGGCTGGATCTTGTCCAAAGGGGTTTTTCAAGGTGACTGACATCAGCAGGCTTGGTAAAGTAGGGCAATGGGAGGTGTTGTGACTGAATGGCCTCAAGATCATAAATCTTTACACACACACACACACACACACACACACACACACACACACACAGTTTCACAGTTGCCATGTCTGGGATTAGAACTCCTACCTAACTAGTATGTTACACTATAGCATTACACAGTTATCGCAAGTGCCACAGAGCTTATGGGGCTGAGACTTGGCCAGAGGGTTATTTCAAGGTGACTGACATCAGCATGAGTGCTAACATGGGCAGTGGGAAGTGCAGTGTGTGTGAATGGGCCATAAGCCATTCCTCTGGAAACACACACACACAACACTCAGTCACACACAACTTTACATTTGACAGGACTGGGTATACAAATGATAGATGAATACTGATTTGTACTATCATGTTACACAGTTATCGCAAGCAACACAGGCACTATAAGGCTGAGGGCTACCAAAAGCAAATGTCTGCAGTGATTGACATCGGCACATCATGTGATATTGGCCAATTGGATGTGTAGTGGGTGGGAAAGGCCTCATGATAGAAATCTCTTTGTCATTGTCTGTCTCTCTCTTCCTCACATCTCAGTGTGTGTATGTTTGACCTATTATAGTGTGTTGGCCTTGGATATGTGTGAGTATTCCTATACAATGTGTGTGCAAAGCATGAATGGTGTGCAATGTGGTGTGTGTGTACAGACATCTGCGACTCACAGATATGTATAGTCCACTGTTGTTGTCAGACATGGGCTTCATTTCTCTAAGTGTAGGAGCATGCCCAGTATGACCTTCTGTACTGAGGGTTTGAATCCATTCCAGGTAGGTTGTACTCCAGTGCAGGATTTTATGTTCTACACCTACAGCTAGCAACCTGTTTCTGCAGGATATCTTTAGATAGGTTGACAATATGGAGTCACAATGGGCGAAAGATAGTGGGGTACTGTAACTATTGTGTGTGTGTTGCTTGTGTTACATGGTTGGTATTAGCAGAGATATTCAGACAGATGTACTGTTTTACACTGTGATGTATTATGTCATCAACTACTGACAGATTAACTAATTTGCTCACAGTTATTTCCTGGGAAATACAAGATGAATGAAGTTGTGTCCAGTATTGTGGTCTGCAGCCTATATATTCTTGCACACTCATGCCATTCTGGAGGGTGAGCTGCAGACACTTGCTGATGGGTCTGTGTAAATGGTCCAGCACCTTGGTACTAGGGTGGCTGAGGATCCCCTGCTTGTACATCTATCGACATAACAGAATGGCCATATCCTGGTGTAGCCATACGTCTCAGCTGTACAGATTCACCCAGGTTACCCAGAGGCAGGGCTCATATAGCTGGTCAGTTCCCCTTCACATTGTGGTTTACAAGCAAGTTTGTAGCCACCCATTACTGGGTTTGCAGGCAGGGGTAGTATGGGCACACATCAGAGTTTCAGACTTCACACACACTCCATGGCGTCCATGCTTCTACACCCCCCACTTTTTTATTCTATCCTCTTTCTAACATTATGTGAGCAATAGCTGAGAAGTATCCCTATATTTGTCCCTTCATCCCAGCAGTATTTACGGGTTGGTCTACAGTTCATGCAGTAGGACATGGTGGGCATGCTACTGGGATTTGTCGAGATGGCCTTGCATTTGTGTTCTGTGGACTGTGTTATCTTGTTATTTGGGACCCCATGAGATAACATACATTGGCAGTACGGGTGAGGCACAGGCCTTTGACAGAGAACTGTAGGGCATTTGGTAGTGATGCAGGCCATCTGTAGCAGGCCAGTGCATTCTGTCACTCCTACAGTCCCAGGCTGGGAGCCACTGGATTCCCCTGGGGTGACAGGGTAAGTGCGCGAGGTGTTAGTGGCAATAGTTCCTGTCCATATTAATCCATTGTTCTGGATGCTGGCAAAGTGCTGCTTACAACTAGGGACACACCTGCATGGGGCACCTCTTCAACATGTTGCATTCTGTGGGTATTCCCATACAGAAGTGGGGGTCATACTGTACTCATTCCCAACAGCAGGGATATGACCTGTGATAAACCTGTGGCTGATGGTGGGGTGAGCTGAGTGCATGCGTGATATGGAAGCTTCTTGCAGTTGACTCACAGATATATCTGGGACATTCCCCTTATGCAGCCTTGTGCAGGGACATAGGCAGTCACTCATTACTTTATAACTGTGCCTTTTGTGGGCTGACAGTGACTGGCCAGACTACATCAGTATTCCATACTACACAGACAACTAATGTGGTGCTAACCTGTATGTACAATTCCAAAGGTGTGTGCAGTTGACAGTTAAATTTGATGTACTCTGTCTAGGGTACTTCCACCTGTGTACTGTGTGTATGTCTGGGCCCACATTCATGGCATGTCCATCTTTTAGATGGTGACAGATATTGACATCTGAACAATAAGTATGGATAACTGCTGAAGTGGGTCTTGCTGGGATGCATTGTGGTTGGCACTGCAGTTGTCAGAACATGGCCCTATCATCGACAGTACTGGCCGTAGGTCACCAAGACCAACCCTCCATGCCTACATGCTAACCACTTCCACACAATATACAACACACAACAACCTAACACACAGACCCCTGCATATTGTACACGTGCAACAATCTATCCTGTAAATTGGGCCAGCTCAGGTAATCTGTGGTCCACTGTTATTAAACCCACACGTACATGTTACTGCATTTCTACATAGGATTGTGAGGGGGAGGGGGTGCACATCTGACAACTGTAAACATTTGCTATGAGTGTATTGGTATTTCAGGTACTCTGTTGGCTTCCATTTCATTTTGTATTCTGACTTATCATGCAGACTAGAGGCATATCAGTAGAGTACAGATCTTAGGTTTTATTGACCTACATTTCAGTTTCAGACTTCTTACCCTTCAGAACTAACATACAACTGCCTGACCTGTTGTAGTCTGTCTGTGTAGGTCTGAAGGGGGACTGTTCTCCATTGCCATCAGTTGGAGGCCTTAGCACAGCCTTTCTTTATGTTCATCTACACCTGTCCTGTTGGCTGAGGCTGTTGTTGGGTATGTGAGCCTCACTGACATGCATGTGTGTGTCCTATGGACACACATTTGGGCCACCTCAGGTACTGCAGTGGGATTTATCACCCTGTCTAGTACTGCCTACTTTGTTGACACCAGTATTTGTTATGGATTTCATGCTGCCCATATAGGTGTCCACTATCTGCTGCCATCCCATTCAGCCACTCGATTCCCTTGCATGCTCACACCCATACCATGGATACAACTAGCAGAACATACTACTCCATTCAGCAATTGATAGGAAGAGTGACTTACCTTGTGGCGGTGCCAGTATTAAGGATGGTGCTGGAGGGCTGACTATGTCAGATGCACATAGTACAATCCCTATACATGGTAAAGCACAGGTAGTGTCATGTTTGACATCCCTTTTACTGTATATGCAAGTCAGAGAGAGGTGTCATTCCCTGGGTTCCTACCGTGTCAGTGTATGTGCTATGTGTTGCCTCTTTGCCAAAGCCTGGGTATACTGGGCATGTCTCCTTCTGCCTACATGGGCAGACTCAGGTTGTTCCTCCTCTGAGTCACTCTGTGACTGTGCTGGCCTTGGCAATGGTGGGAGGCTGTGTGGCCCTGCCCCGTGCTGTTTCCGCAGGATCATATTGTGTAGCATGGCACATACAATGAAAATTTGTGTACATGTTGCTGGAGAGTACTGCAAGGCTCTACCAGATATGTCCAGGTACTGGAACCATGACTTGAGCATCCCAAACACATGCTCTATTATGATTCTGGTTTGTGCGTGTGCCTCATTATGGATTTCTTGTTTGGGTGTGTGCGCATTTCTGATGGGTGTCATCAGCCACGTCTCCAGTGCGTAACCAGTATCCCCCACTAGGTGGAAATATGGGATGTCCCCAATGGCAAATATCTGGTACAGCTGTGTCATATGTCAGATGTGGGAGTCGTGATAGCTTCCAGGGCTGCCAGCACACACATTTATGATAATGCCCTGGGCATCGCACATGACCTGGCAGTTGATGGAGGGTAAGCCCTAGTGGTTTATGTAGACCCTAACCCACTCACCAGGTGGTGCTTTGATGTGTATGTGCATACAGTCTATAGCACCCACTACCTCAGGGTATTCTGCTATTTGGTGGAAGAGACGCATATTGCTGGTCAATGCCTCATGGTATTGAGGAAATATATGTGCTCACTGGCATGTGCTGACATGGCATCCAGAAACTGGTGGAGTACCCTGGATGCTGATGCTTGTGAGATCTCCATGATATCCCCAGTTGGGTTTTGGAAGGTACCTGTGGCTAGTATTCTTAAGCCTACACATACCTTGGTATCCACTGGGATGGGTTCCCCTCTGTTGGTTCTGTGTGTGAGGCGTGGCTGGCACAGCTCACAATTTGCTGTAGGATGTCCCTATCCACCCTATAGCGCTACGCTATCTCCAGCTCATGTAGCCCCTGGCAGGTTACCCTGGGTCTTTACACTCTTCTCGTTCTCCTCACTGTGGGTTGGTCATCAGCATTCTCATCCTTACCACCCTCAGCCTCTTCCACATATTGATGTAAGAGAGCAACAGCAACCCCTATCATTTTGTTAGTTTTGTCAGGTAAAATTTCCCTGTCTGTGTACACCAGTGGTGTAGAGTCTGTGGGAAAAAACAGAGTGAAAGGTGTTTGCATAGTTTATATTAGTGTGCTGGGCTGAGCTGCTGCCTGTGTAATTGGCTGATTCTGATGCATTTCACCTGCCAACTATGCTACTTCTCCATGATTGCCTTCCTACTGCTGTTTTCCCTTCCCATTGCCTTCCCATTTAAGCCCTGAGGTGCGCCATGCATACCCACTGCTCAGATGTGAACAGAGCTGCTATTTCCTGTGTTTTTCTTTTTCTTTTTTTTTTTTTGTTTTGTTTTGTTTAAAACGCAGTGCATGGCATGCGCACCTATTTAGGCAATGTAAACAGTGCTAGGCAGCCTCAGACACCTCCCCCCTTCCTTAGCTGTGCGTAGCTAAAGACAAACATGGGCCACGGAGCTCCATTAAGCTTACAGCATGCGTGACACTCCCCCTTATGAGGTCATCTACCTCTTATGCTTATACCATGGTGTTACTGCACCTACACGGTTGGGTGCAAGCTAACACTGAGTGGAAATCTGTCATTCAGTATCAGTCCCCTCATTTGTATAAAACTGACTGCTAATGCATGGTTACAAAACTGACACTCAGCCTTCCCCTTAGCAACCACTATTCCATGGTATTGTTGTCTTATGCATGCCATTGACTATTATGGCAGAATGCTGATTTTGGTTTAAAAGCTTATTTCCAACTTTTTTCACTATTTTCGGGCCAATCCCATTTGCACACCGCTGCCCTATGCTTAAATGGCCGAAATCAGTCTGCAAGCCATGGACCTGAGTCAGTTTGGATTTGGGAAATCTGTGAAAGTTTGCAGATGACTACAAACTTGGAGATGTAATTAACTCTCCACCTGTCTTCCAGCTTCTTCAGGGAAAAAAAACTGTAAGGGCCCTTTCATTGACAATGGACTATCCCTTGATTGCCATGAATTCACTGTTGTTAGGAAATCCTTTTACCTTGCCAGACTAATCACCAGGGGTATTTCTTCCAGATATAAGGAAGTTATCATCCCTTTCTACTCCTCCTTCATCAGGCCCATAATAGACAATAATAGCCTCTTTGGAATGTGCATGTCTAATCATAACACCCAACTTGAGAGACTGTAGCATTTTCTCACTATGACAGTCAAGGGCATGACTTCCTTGAGCCACCCAGACAACCTTAAAGTACTTTCTGTCTCTCTCTCTCTCTCTCTCTTCCTCTTTCTCATAGACTTTTGAGAGGTATACTCTGCCTAGCCTACAAAGCCTTGAAGGATCTGTTCCTAGGCAACCTCCTGCACATCCACAAAACTAATAACACCCTCAACACCTGCTCAAGAGATCAACTTCCACGAAATATAAATAGGACCTGCTGCCATGATAGATATATATCCCAGAGAATCCCTCTTTTATGAACTATACTTCTTTTGTATGAAAATCAGAGTAGCTCCCTTACCCTCTTTAAGCATAACCTAGACAAAGGGATGGGCAGTCATAACTACATGCTGGGTCTGGATCCTCAAGCTCTCAGTGAAAGGGGTGAAAACTAGATATAAATTGCTCATGTCAATGGATGCTTACAATTTGGGGTATTGTGGCTAGGGTACTGATGCTGGATCAGTAGTCTAGTATTGACCTATGAACCTATGAGCTTATGGTATTATAGAGGGCCATGGGTACTTACCTGTACTGTGTATGTGAGTATTGTGAAATTAGAAAAGGAGTATTATCATGTACCCCAGAATATCTTGTGAAAGAGCACAGAGGTCTAAGAACTGCTGCCCTGTGTCATTTGATTACTGTGTTTGCAGAATGAGTTTTGTCTCCATATTAAAAACATTAACTTATATGTATTTATGATGGGCATAGGGTTCCACTAAGCATGTGGCATGTCTTCCTACTGTTTGTGGTTTTCATTAACACATAGTGCGCCATAATCAAGGACTGGAGAGTGTCCACTCTGGGGTTGTGATGGCTACAGTTTTGCTTTTTGCATCTAGTGATTCCCTTATAGCCTTGCATGAGTTTAATCTCCTGCGTGATCTAGAGTGATTTTTTGTTGAGTATGAAGAGACTGTGATAACAATTAGTAACTCTAAATCAGATATCATGGTTTTCTTCAGGAAAGACAAGATTGCTCTGATCAGGTGAAGTGGCAGTAGCTACCCCTTGTGGATGGTTTAAAGTACCCTGGGAGCTTTTTCTTAAGGGAAGGCAAAGCAGATCAGGAGCTTGATGACTGGATGTGTGCAGAAGTTACAGTACTGCAGGTATTATACTAAACTGTGGTGAGGAAGTGACGGATGTGTCATAAGATGATGCTGTTAGTTTACCAGTCTTCCCCTATGATCATGACCTTCTTAACGTACTGCACAATAAATGCTTCACTTTTTATTATGAGCATGATATTTCGTCAGTAATCAAAAGAATACGATCATAAATACAGGCATTATAAATTAGATTTATTCATGAAGCAACTTAGCTCCCTGTCTATGATATTGAGGAGCCTGGCAGTCAGGGAGAACCTCAGAGTACAACCACTGCTCCATCATGTTGAGATGAGTCAGTTGACGTGGTTTGGGCTCCTAGTGAAGGTGCTCTTGGGTATCGCACACCGGAGGTTTATGAAGTATAATTCAATGGTCAGCAGCCCAGGAGCAGATCCAGAGCCTGGGAATTCCTGGGAATCCTACAGGTTGATCTGAAGATTGTTGCCATGGATAGAAAATTGTGGACTACCTTTTTCAGTTGGTTACTACTACGACCTTCACCAAGACAGTGATTTACAAAATCTCCTTAGTTGTTTCCCTGTTTGTTTGCAAACCAAAATTAAATCAGTGGAGAACACAGTGAATTGATTGCTTACTCTGGACCACTGTTTACATAATTCAACAAATATGATGAAAATTACCAGTCCTTTGACAGATACCGTATCTGCTCAGAATATTTCAGACGCAAAATGGTCTGTAATTATGTATAAATATGTAAAGAATTTAGATGGCATTTCTGAAGCTAAGCTTAACGGTTGCTTCAATGAATGAGTTTTATAAACAGTCTATTTCAAAATATTTTAAAGGTTAAATAAGTCTCAGACTAACTAAAAATACTTCCTTGGCACAGAAGATTAATGGTATGAGCTAAAGTAATCAACACTTATTTTTAAATACAAATAAAAAATATGTGGGAGAACATGTTACACAGCAAGCATTACTGCATTTTTTTTCAAAACTGATCTTTTAAATATTATTTGCAGACAGATACTCCTTTGCCTTCAGCCAACAAAAAGAAATTGAGAGATGTATAAATAGACATCACTTTCTCTAATAGATACTGTATTGTCCAAAATTTGTTGCAAGATAAAGTGGTCAAAGACAGAATTTTTTTTAAATATGCTTTTTGAAAGATAAAGTGGACAAAGACAAAATTTTTTAAAATATGTTATAGCTATGTACAAAACAAAGTATAACACAAAAAGCAAGCCAGCACTGTTAAATAATAGTTACAAAGAGCTATATTGCATACAGGAATGAAGCTCTGACTCCTACTAGCCAGTTCATCTAGTGACTCAGGGCTGGAAGAACCACAGCAGGGCAGGATAGGAGTGAGCAAGACACTACCAGAGGTTCACTCATACTGGAGAGAGGGATGGAAGGTGGTATTGCTGACTTGCTGCTTGGGGGACACCTAAAGGGAACACAAAGTATTAAACCCACACAGCACAGGCCTAAGTATGCAGGGTGTTCTTCCCCACAAAAAGGAAACACTTAAGCTTAAAAAAGCCATTGCAGGGAGGAGGTGTCCCAAGGGGAGGGTAGACCACTTAATTGTATCTGAAGGCTGGCCTGGTCCTCTCAAACAGCTGTCACAATAAAGGGAACAAATGGGATAATTGGGGACCATAGGCAGGAATGAATGTGTCTTAGGAATCTTGCCTATTCCAGGAATATCTAGCACTTGCCCCTGACAGAATGACTGCATCAATTTGGTAAAGATAGTACAGCCACAAAGCAGGACAGCTGCCAGAGGGACAGCTGCCAGAGGAGCAAAAAAAAAATGTAGACATAAACAAGATACAATATTGATAAAAAAATGATAAGTATTTGAAATGTCAATACCTGTTACAGCAAGTCCCAAAACACAGAGACTGAGGGGTCAAAAAAAGCAGACTTACATATACTAAGTTTATGATAGCCATTTCTCAGAATATTCCCTTTTCTCTAAGATACTGCAATATTTATACACACACACACACACACACACACACACACACACACACACACACACACACACATATATATATATATATATATATATATATAGAGAGAGAGAGAGAGAGAGAGATTCAGTAGTGTAGGGGGCTTGCCCCCACATCAGGGGATGTAGGGGGCTTTCCCCCTGTAAAAAAGAAGTTTGAAAGAGAAGAGCAATGCTTGAGATTTGCTCTTCTCATGCATTTCCAATCTTTTTTTTTTGGCGTGTTAGCACGTGGCATATAATAACACAGTTGGCTGACTGTGTGAGAGCATCATGATGGGACGTGCCTAACAATAATCTGGCTGCAAATTTGAAAAGATTACATTACCCAAGGAATCATGGAATAGCTGCACGTAAAATGTTTTGCAGTAATATTAACAGGGGAGGCCCATGCATTATAGTAGTGAAGTCCTCAGAGGGGTGTACATGTTTAATTCAGATGACATTCCTAAGATGAAAACAAAATGACTTAGTGACAACCATCACCCAGTCCTCCCAGTGACAAATGATCTTCAAGAATTGCACCAAGTCTATGAGAACAAGGCATGGAGCAGGGGTTCCCTGAAGGTGACATGTACAGTCAATGCCTTTATCTTAGTGTGATTAATTTCAGTTTACTGGTTACCATCCAGTTAAGGAGAGCATCTATACTATCCTCCAATAAATGAAAAGCAAACGTGTTACAGAGAGAATGTGTGATAAAGCTAAGTAATATCATCATCATAGTTCTGGCACCTTAACCCCCTCCTTTTACTAACGTCTCCCCATGAAACTGCATGCTCATTGAACAATAAAGGTCCAAGCACAACATTCTGTGGAGCAAAGCAAAGCAGCAGGTAGCATGAAGAAGACTTTATCATGAAGACACGCCCTGGTGGGGGGAAGCAAATCAGGACTGTAAAACAGAAATCAGAGTGAGTCAGCAAGCTTTTGATAGAATGTCAAGAAATCAAGGAGGACTAAAATAACATAATAGTGTTATGTCACTTGGAGGTCATCAAAGATCAGATCTTAGTGAGGGCCATGTCTTTGCTCTTTGCCATTATGAGTCCAGAAACTACATAAAGTATATGGTCTTGAAAAGAAAACATTTACACTGTACATCAACAAGTTTCTCAGCAACTTCCAAT
Organism: Protopterus annectens; assembly: GCF_019279795.1. NCBI lineage: Eukaryota > Metazoa > Chordata > Ceratodontiformes > Protopteridae > Protopterus > Protopterus annectens. The sequence goes on from NC_056739.1 coordinate 1,598,768,085, forward strand.
ATGAATGGCAGTTTTAAGAATTGGTGGTAATTTTCAATTGCATGGATATTCAAATCAGTTTTCTTGGGAGTGGAATCACTAAGGTGTCCTTTAATTTAAACCAAAAAAATTTATCCAAGCAAGACATTACAGGCCCATTTGGGCTTGTGTTCATTCTGAATGTTTTTGGGTGATACTCAGAATCAAGCTTGAAGTATCTGACATAAAGAAATCACGACCATTCTAGAAGGACGTCCAGATAATTACTGAGCCCTGGGATGCTCCATGAAGAGACTAAGACCAACTCTCACCTAATCAAGCCATCCTTGTCTAAAAAATAGCAAAAGCTTTACTTTCTGGTGAAAAGAAGGCTTTCAGATTGATGGTAATGGCTGGACTACTCAAATGGGAAAACTGTTGTGTGGTAGCTGACACTGGTAAAAATGTTATGCTGTACTGCAAGTATAGTACTTAAATAGCAGTTGGAGACAGTAGTGTTGCAATCACCCCAGGTACAACTTACCAATGAAAATTAAAAAAAAATGTTTTTAGTCAAAAAGTTTTTTTGTTTTTACTTCCTTTTAAGAGAAACAGCAACTCATACATCCAAAATGGACACCAGGAACACCTCTACATGACTCCCCCTTGTGCTTACACCATCTTGCTTTGACATTGCCCCCCCAAAAGAGCTGTGATTGGTTGCGCAGGTATTGGGGGCGGTGGCACAGTGCAAGAAAGACAGTGTATTAGGCTGTATCATTAGCACTTAGATCAAGCTGAGGGATGTAGTGTTTTTCCAACTGAAATAACTCACTGTGGGTGCATTTGATGTATGGGGAGAGAAACTAGTGAAGAAAAAAACAAGTATGTGAAGTAAACAGGATTACTTGCTGGTCCATTTTGGTGTTTGTGCATACCTGGACATACTACTGAAGGGGTTGTTGGAGGAAATGTTTCATTTTGGTGTTTGTGTTTACTTGGACAGACTACTGAATAGGTCTTTGGGGGGGAAGTATTTTATTTTGGTGCTTATTACTTACTCAGGCAGTTTACTGAAGGGGTCATTGGGTGAAATGTTTCATTTTAGTACTTGTGCTTAGACAGAGTGCTGAAGGGGTCATTGGATGAAAAGATTCATTCTGATACTTCTGCATACTTGGACAAACCACTAAAGGGGTTGTTGGGGGGGGGAGAATGTTTCATTTCTGGTGCTTGTGCACACTTGGACAAACTGTTGAAGTGGTCTTTGGGGGAAAATGTTTCATTTTGGTGCTTGTGCATACTTGGACAAAATACTGAAGGAGTCTTTAGTGGGGAATGTTTCATTTTTGTGCTTGTGCATACATGGAGAAACTGCTGATGGGATCTTTGGGGGCAAGACATTCATTCTGATGAAGTTTGAGTGCTTTTGAATATATGAACAAACTTTTTACACCCCTGATGATCAGGCTCACTGAAATATATGCATTTTTCAGTGGGGCGGCAGGCTCACCTGCATCCCCAGTGTGGGAGCAAGCCACACATACCCACTAAATTTATATTACTAGTCTCTTCTTGGTCATTGGAAAAAACTAACATACATCTTTTTCTCTCATGAAAACAGTGTCGAAGGGTCATACCTCTCAACCTTTTAGCCCAAGAAAGCCCAAAATAACTGGGTCAAAAGCCAAAATATAGGGACAGGTTTTAAATATTGCTCTTATAAAGTGCATACTTAGAAAGTTGCTAGATTAAAAGGCTTTGTATTAGTACACATTTTCTCAAGGAAATAAAGTCTGAAACATAAATTTATGTCCCTATTTAACGAGTTCAATTCTCACTGAATTGCAAGAAAAACGCAAATTTTATAAGATGAAAATGTGCACATTCTGCAAAAATCTGAAAAGTTGAGAGGCATGGTCAGGGGGCAGGGCTAAGTATTCAGCACATGCTTAATACTCTGAAGTCTGTTTTGTTGCCTAGGTGAACTAAGGAGCACAATCAATCAAAAATGGCTTTGTCCTGTTAAAAATTAGGCCTTACTGTATTCTGTATTCTTAACAGGCTTCTTGAGGTCTCCATTAGAGTACCTTGAAATAATCACAATTACTGCAGATTTGTAGAATATCAAAGTGTGCTTCCCAAAGTACTGTCCAAGCCAGAGATTAGTGTACAGCTGTGGAAACTTTTCTTCTTCCGTTGGTGTTTTAGCAGCTGAAGATTATCATAAAACAGGATAAGTATATGTAATGCAGTACACAAACAGCTATTCTAGTTGATATTTAGGATTATTACAGGGATTTTGTAAAATGTGTGTTGTAATTAAAATGAAGCTAATTTTAGCTCAGACACTTCCTTTATCAATAACTAGCATGAGAGTTGTATATACATCTTTCATGGTTGGTTTTGTGCAGTACAAAAAATAATCATGGCTGTGTTTAAGTCCATAGGTTAGTACAAGGTTATCTGCCTTTGTGGGCCATTTTAAGCCTAGCCAAATTTCCCCTTTCAAAGGTTAAAGTTAAAATCAAACATTGTACCTTGTGCTTATACTATAGACTGCATGACCAAGATTACAGCAGATGTTAGGAAAGAATGAGCACAATCCAAAGAGAAGACAGACCTGCATTTATACAAATATATTCAGAAATGTTTGTGTGATCAGTCATTGCACTAAATATGTCAGCCACACATGTACATTCAGCTAACAATGTAGAAGTGTATGTCCTGTTAATACTGTAGCAGAATTATAAATTGCATGTATACACGATTTGGTTGCTGTTGCAAAGCCACGTCTCTGGCAAATACACATAACACACTACAACTGTATGTTTTCTTATTTCATTACTCTGATAGTTCAAATCCAGAGCTGTGTAACTGTCTGACATTTGTTTAACTTTTTTTTTTTAATTTTTTTCTCTTTTTAACATTTGCACAGCATGCAACTTAGTGCAAACATGGTAAATGTATAAAAATGTAAAGATTAATATCACTTGCCTTAAGAAGCGCAAACATGCCCAGAGGCATTGCGTGGTGCTCAGCACAGCAACTTGGATGATAATGAAAGCAGAATTTACACCTGCTACCAAACTGTGTGTGTGCACCACAAGGTATAGATACATTGAGGTACACAATTGAGAAGATAGGTAAACTGTGGTTTGAGTTCCACAGTAGTTATTTTTACTAAGGAAGGATCATAATGAGTATTAACAGAAGGAGTATATATTCACTATTGTATGTTACATTTGCATGTTGCTCATCTGTGTGCAAACATAGTTCACTGCTTAAGGAAAAAAACTGAAAAAAAAATTGCTATACCTTCCTTTGCATAAACAAGCAAAGTGGCAATGTGCAGCCATCAACACTCTTGACAGTACTGAGTGTGAAAAATACACCTGCTGTCTAACTTTCCCTGTGTAAGTGCCTGGCCAGAGCCCATGTGAGCCAGTGTTCTAATCAATCACATTCCACTTTTTATTAAGAGTTCCCTCTGTAATTTTTCATAAAAATTATAATATAGCGATAATTATAAATAATAATTATGTATTGCAGGTTAATTGAGCATACACATGGTACCATATGCCTTATATGTGTAACTGGTGTAGCATGACAATTATGATCTGTAATTATAAATGCATTTTCAGACCTGAGATGGACTTCATAGTTTAATGACAGTCATCTACACACCTCCCATAACAGAAGTATAGTTGTAAAACAGAATGTATTGTGTGGTCTGAACCAGAACTTAAAAATCTACTGTGAATGTAATACAAGTCTATGCATTTCCAGTATAGTGTTGCACATTACTTCTGTGTCACACCTGTGAATCTATAAGCCAGGAGCTTGTCATGTCACACACATACATGGTTAATTGAAGTATAGCACCACTCACGCATTAAGGTGTATATTAGTAATGACCATGCTTGGCAAACACTTCTTCTGTGACAATAAGGGAAAAAAACATCTATGTGGATATATATATATATATATATATATATATATATATATATATATATATATATATATATATACATATGAACTCGAAAATCTAAAGTGAATACAAATAAAACACAGAAAACATTAAAACTATGTTTCTGCAGGGGAGCAAGCCCCCCTGCACCCCCCACACCATCTCTTACTTACATATACGAACTCCGAGATCGCACTACACTGAGGACATCGGAAACCTCCCGTTCTGTGCATCTGCATACAGCACAGAATGGGAGATTTACCTTTTCTTCACTGTAGAAGGATGTCGAGTTTTTGGTAATTCGATCTAAAGTGAATCCATATATATATATATATATATATATATATATATATATATATATATACTCTGCATATTTATTCTCTTTTTTTACATAGGTTTGATTCCAACATTGTACAAATTACTTTTATCACTATGCGCTATGTAAGGCCCCACAAAATATTTGTCAAGTCATTAAATTGATCCCCTCTCAAATTCAAAACAGTATTGACCATTGGACAATCTGTTGTCAGGTATAGTAGCACACATGCCATAATTAATGCCAAATGTCACATTACCCTTCAGTTTCATAAACTGCCTTCCTCTTTGTTTGGCAATGTTGCTCTCGGCAAAACATAGCACATATTTGGTTGACATGATTGTGCGGGCTTGCTCACTGGCCATAAAATAAGATATCATGGATTGGTGGGGAAATCATTTTACTGTTGTTGGAGGGCATGCACAGACATGGCAGGAACTGGAAAGGATGGTACCCAATTCAGGAATCAAAGGTGGGGTGTGGAGGAGTCAAAAATATTTGTTGCAGTCCTCATAAAGCAATATAGCCATAGGCTGCTATACCAGGTCTCAGTATAAGTTGAGGATTGAAACTGTCTATCCAAGGCTGTCTCCAATGCAACTGGCATACCACACACTGGGGTGCAATGCAGGCACCATTATAATGACCTGAAATGGTTCAAGCGGCACAACTCAACCCATGGCTGGATGAGTTTGAGAATACTGACATCCCGCAGTTGTATAAATATACAGATAAAGCAACTTTAAATGGTATGGAAAGTGATAGATAACCAAGAGTGGTCTGTATAATGCTTTTATGCCTCTTTTTCACTCCTTCATTATCTTACAGCTGCTCAGGAAGTTTCAGTGAACAGAGAGGCACATGCTGAAAGATTAGAAAGACTCAGAGAGGCAAGGGGTATGCATGCAGCACAAGTGAACATGATTGTATTAAATGTACTGCTCTTCTATACATTACTAGCAACTTAATCATGCAGCTCTTAACTGTAAAAGCAAGCATGTATGCTTTCTTCTGTAGCTCTTTGCAATTGTATTAGGCAAGTGCAATACTATATTCAGATTTGGTGGGTTCATTCCCACAAGTAATAAATACATTCAAATTACTAAAATATGATTTTTTTAATTATAATTTCAACAAAAATGGCTTTAATGTCATGTTAACTTCATCTGTTTTATCTTTAAAAGTATATATGCAATATATGCAGTTTACAAGGATTACTTGATACAATTCAGAATCCTATTTTGGATTTGGAAAGTTGTGTAGCTAATATAATAATAAACCAAGTAGAAACTTCACAGTGTGGAGGGCGTGAAGTTTACTCCTGTAAATATATTATGTACCTAATTCACTAATAAAAAATTAACTTTAAAATACATACTATAAAATAATAAAATACAATAGTAGGTAGTCCACAGTTAAATTAAAAATGGAATATCCTTTATTGAAACACACAAATAAGCGATCCTAGTTAATAATGAAAAGCATTAAAGACATTCATTATTTATATATAACCAGGTTATTTGGAGAAAGGGAGTGGTTACAGAGGGTAGTTATGTTAAAAGCAATAAAAACATTAAACTCATTCCTTTAACCAAGTTCCCCTTCCCCTTAACACCATAGTGTAAACTGAGACTGTGCTACCTTAGAACTGAAACTAAAAAGCTAGAAACAAATTAAAAAATATAATATAAAAACAGCTTATTAAGGCTAACCTATTATCCCAAACTTTATTTAGAATCCAACTCACTAATAAAATGACAAACAAAAAGATCTACCACTAGACATCTATCAGAATAAATATTATTAACTTATAACCAAAAACATTACAAGGGGAAGAAGTATACCTACAGGCAAGACACAAGACTATACACAACAAAAATTATTCTAACTGTAACTCACAGTGATTAGTTTATTTAGTCACGTGTGGATCCTGTGATGCCTTTTATGTAGGTAAAACCAAAAAGCCACTAAAACGCAGAATATACGAACATCTTAATGATGTGAGAAAGAAGAACAGTACAAATGCCCTGTATAAACACACATTAGAGTGTAGTAATGCACAATTCTTTTTTTCAGTTATTGAAATGGTCCCGAAAGAGGTAAGAGGGGGCCACTGGGAGACCAAACTGGAGTTCAGGGAAATCTTATAGCAGATAACTCTGGAAGCTAATAGAATCCCAGGGCTTAATGATTTTATTTCAATTTTACCTTTGTTAAAGCTAAGATCTGCCAAATTATAGACGTGCCCCAGGATTCATGAAGCTCGGCGCAAGGTCGGCATTAGGCTTGTGCCAACCGTGCGGCGTGAAGATGGTGCAGTAGTGCCAAATGCATAGTAATGAAGGAGTGCTGCCGACACAGCCACGTGCACAGGAAAGGAGCGCAAGTGCATAGGGCGTGTCGAAGTGCCGCACGGAGGCGTGGAAATGGCAGCTGTCGATGTGCAACCTAAAATGCTTGCATATAACAGGTTGCAAGATAGTAACCACGTCAGTGTCCCTGGATACTGAAATGTATGCAAAGCATACAAGAAAGTACCTGCGAACACAAAGTGACAAAACAAACACAAATGCACGGTAGGGAATAATGTGTCCCTATCCCACGAACAAATGACATGGAAGACCATGTGGCCGTAGTCCAATGCAGTGTAGATAGCCATACCAAGTGGAAGTGAAACGCATCATATGTTAGCGATCCGCCAGTAGGTACGTCTAGCCCAATGGTGAGGGTCACCAGCTGGCCCATAATGTGAGGGAGGGTACACAGCTGGGATGATGTGTCCATAACAAAATACATGAGAAATATAGATATCTAGCGACCGTATGTCCGAATTATATCCCACAAGGCATGTAATAGTCACATACAAAAGGTATGTCCATATTTCACATACCAAATGTGATAGGAAATAGAATAAGCATGTAAACGAAACAGAAGGAACATACAAACAGCCACAACAATAAGGACATATGTAGGCTGAAAGGAACAGTATTATCTGTACCATCGACTAGGATTACCACCTGTCCCACTTTGTGAGCGACAGTCCCTCATTGGGCAGTTGCATCCTGACAAAAACCTGTAACAATGGCAAATGTCCTGAGATTATAGGACAAAATTATTCCCTATACATTATATAATAGTTGCATTAAACAGGTTTTCTGTATCTAAATTACATAAATGTTATAAGAAACAGAATAAGCAACTGAACTGCTACAAGAATAAGCTTTTATATAGGCAAGAAGTCTAAGTTCTATCCTGTGTACTGACCGTGGGTATGTGTCGGCCTGTAAAATGTGATGTGTGTACCAAAAATGTCCCACTTTGGCCAATTGAAAAGGTGGCAACCCTACTGTCGACTGTGGGGAGGCGTTGTCCACTACAGTCGGATATGTGTACGGAATATATCCCATCCTGGACATAGGAAAAGGTGGCATCCTACCAATGAGTACAACAGGCCGCCAAAATCCGGAAGTCAGCGGTACAAGCCGAACTTGTCAGGATGTGTCACAGTCGAACGGGTAGTACCCGGGTATACCAAACATGTAATGAAAGTGAAGTATGGGCGTGTACCTATGTGCATGAGGTATAGCATGTGGAAAGCAAACATGGCAGGGTAGTCCACACAACCATACAGGTACCAAACACATGTAGGGTATTCAATGTGTTACTCTGGCCGTGTCATGGGCCAACAACCAAAGCAGTGATGTATGGGGTGTGAGGAATCTGTGTGTGTGGGGTGGATGGGTAATGGTACAATCCTCCAAGGCAATACTGTGTCATATGCAGAATAGATGAACCAGAGGTGTATGAGGGAGCAGCAGGGTGAAGCTGAAAGAAACACAAACACATGTATAAACAGCTGAAATACAAGCAGACAGGCCATACTGTAGAACACAATCCTACAAACAGATGAATATTGAAATGTGTGATACAAATGTATAGATATGTCACTGGCACATACCCACAGAGTGGTCCTGATGGAACCGGTTATAACAAATGCAACACACCTGGATGGAACTGGCCATAACAAATGCAACACACCTGGATGCATAATGGACTACCCAGCATCCCCTCCACATCACACAACCCGCTCCCGTACCTGAACATCCACCAAATCCAGCCATACTTGGCCTACTGGTTTGGTGCAGCCACAGCTACACATAGTGACCAGTACGCATATGTAGTAGGTAGTGTCACCCTAGGTGGTTGCAGGATTGCACATGACCTCAGCACATTTTCGTAACTACAAAACGATGTTCGGTATTCCTATTGTTGTGGATCGGTACAATTATTGGATATCCCTCATGGGATACGTAACCTGTGTAAACATTAGAACAGAAGACATGAAGTCCAGTCCTGTAGATATCTGGACAGAAGTTGGAATGTGCATTAGAGGTGCATGACACTGTCCAGCCCTAAGTGGTCATGCATAACATACTACCCAGGATCAAACACTTGCCCGTGACGCACGTGTCCCGGCACGAATATGCGGAAATATATTGCACACATTCGCATAGTGGCAAATGGTCTAAGGGTGATGAAGGCACTCATGTAAACAGGATAACCCTGATCTACTGTATGAGGGACACTTAATGTGTGTGTAGGTGTGACCGACCATACCTGTCCACCTCTGAGAGCAAGATATCTGGACAAAGCCGTGAATAAAAGTATATCTGTCAACCTCTGAGAGCAAGATATCTGGACAAAGCCGTGAATAAATGTGGGACAAAGGCCCAAAAGTATGGACAATTTGCAAAAATTGCTCTTAGAAACTTAGTAAGTTGATAGAATAACAGTTTGTACATTGGCATTAATTTCTTGAAGAGTATGAAGTCTGAAACTCAACTGTCTGTCATTATGTTCTGACTTCAGTCTTTAATGACTAGCTACTGATTTGCCAGAAAACAACAGTGTATTACAGAGGTCAGTACATATTTACAGTAACAAACCTTCACATTTGTTTACTGTACTACTGCATACCTGTAGTTAATTCATGTCCAAAATAATAATCCTCGTATGAATGCATACAGGAAATAGTCAAATGTGAATGGGAACACCCCTCACCGTGGATTATGTATTGTAACCACCCCCACTCATATTATGTATTGTCAACATAAAAAGCTGCTGACAGGTGCCAAAAGACCTGTGTCTGTAAACACAGGTAAATCTCTATAAAATGGACAAATTCTGTCCATGTGCTTCGTCTGACATTTGAACTCAGTCAGGGCAGTTCCATTCACCAGGCGGACAAGCCTAAACCCAGATCACCACATGAACACCCTGACAATCAAAGACTTGTATGTGCCAGGACTATAAGCCTTGGAGTTCTGCATATCCTTGGAGTGATTAAATATGCAGCTTGGGTCCAGAGCAGTAGGGAATAGGGAATGTGTAATATGTAGTACCATGTTTTTCCCAGCAGGAGAATGGATGCCTGTGTTGCAAGTGAAGCGGTGAGGCATATGTTAATGTAGCTCTGTACTATGGGTATGCATATAAATGAGTCAGAACACCAATAGTATAGTGATTACAGCATCCGGCCAATGTGAATGCAGTCCCGGGTCAACTACGACTACAGCACATATGAGTTAATGGATGCATGTGTGCTGTAAAGACATTTAAATATGTAAAGGTGAACGTGTGTTTCGCATATGTCCGTTAACCGGATTACAGACATTGTACTGGTACCGTCACAATTAAGAAAGCCCACATAAGCACAAAGACTTAGTAAACATATGTAACCCACAATTAGGATATGCAAGTGCGCCTGCACATGTGTAATCCGCTCGCAGCATAGCAAATGAATGCTGTTTTCTACACATTTATTTATATATCTATATATGGATATATATATTTGTGTATAGATATATATCCACAGACTTAAACTAAATAAATATATGAAATAAAGAATGTACAGACATATATATATATATATATATATATATATATATATATATATATATATATATATATACATACACACACAATTACATTAATCGATATATACGTAACAAACATATAAACATTTGCCTTGTAGATATAACACATGTACATAAATAGGTTACGTCATAGCTATTATGGATAGACATACAGACATGCAAGAAAGGTAAATACACTGCTGCTTTCCAAACCATTGCCCGGAAAGTACCAGTTTGCCAAATCTGCAAGTTCTACTCTTTAAACATGGATATAGGTGTCCTTTGCAGGACTCCAAAAATTGGCCCACTACAGGCACCGTCCTATATTGATTGAAGCAAAGGAAATCACATCCGCAGCTACAATATAGCTGTACATGCAACAGTAGCTTGTGCAAGGGTAATAACACATGGGTTGACAGAATGTATGACATATGTCCCGATACGCGGAGAGTGGATAGTGCATAGAAGTGTCTTCATACTTTATTATCGCTCACATTAAATATGTCTTATGACTACTGTGGAGGGGTGTCAGGTATGGGAATCATGGGTATGCAATAATGGGCCTAGGTTCACAGGTGTTGGTTGGCACAGATTTATTAGGTCCGCCCCATGGGAGTGATTAATATTCCTATGTGGGTATAGCACACACCTATACCTTCCAAAAATGAAGAACCCATCTACTGGATATTGTGTAAACCATTGGGGGAAGATGTAGGGACTTATATCAGTGTCATGTAAGCGATTATCATTGACGTACATGTGTACGAATAAGATGGTAACCATACCTCTCAACCTTTCAGAATAAGACATCTGGACAAAGGCATATTTAAATAAGTACAAATAGGGACTATGTTAAATAGTCCTCTGACAAAGTTAGAACGTTGATAGAATAATGGATAATTCATTAGTATGAATGTTTTGAGGGTTATTAGTTATAAACTACTAATGTCTGTCATTATTATCTAACCTCACAGTCCTTAATGACCTGCCACTAATTTACCAGAAAGTCACAATATTATAAAAAAAAAGGAACAACATTATAAGTCTAAGTTCGGGACATTTACCCAAAATGTGTACAGTTGAGAGGTATGAAGGTAACCCTGTCCTAAATAAATGTACAGAACTAGTGATATCAGGTGGACAGGTGTGAAGAAAGACGTGATGACAAATGAAAAAACATGTATAAGTCAAAAGCATGTACCTCGATAAATGTGAATGAATACTTATGCCCTGTGATAGTCAATGTGGAAGGTTAATAGAAACAAAATAAATGTGTCACTCAGAGTGTTATGCAATGTCCCCGATACAGTGTTCAGTCTCCCACACTCGCATGTGAGTTCTGCCACTGACGGAAAGCGCAAATACCGGCAAACACATAAGGTAGATATTAGCATAATATGTTTTGATTAGCACCTGTTGGCTTTTGTGAGGAACACAACACTCTTGGTGGGTGTGTCCTGCAAAAGGAATGTAATGGCATCTGGCCTGTGATTTCTTCTTGTGTGTAGTGGTGTAATAAAATGATATATCTTGTATCAGAAACAGGTACATGTTATAGGAAACAGTATTATCGACTATACTACTACTACAAGACAAATCTGAAGGTATGAAAAGTGCTGAAGTAGTCAGTTTAGTATTGACCACAGGTATGTGTTGACATGTCAAATGTCACAGCTGTATATATAGTACCTATAGGGCTGTCACCGTTACAAATGATGAAAGTGGAAGCTGCTTTGTAGAAATGTGAGACATAGCAGGTCAAAACATACCTACAGCCATGCATACTCCACAAATAGACATATTAACACACAGCAAAGCTTAGGCCAGGAGTCATGGAGCCTTGGCCGGCATGTACGAGTAGAGGAAGAGTAGAGCAAGGCAAGATGTCTGCCGAGCTCTTCAGCAATATCCTGTAGGGGCGTGTAAGACAGCCCCTAAAATGAACGTTGCAAGGACAATTTTAGGATATGCAAATTACCCCATTTGTAGGTGAAAGCTATGTAAATGATGTAAATCTGCGATACATGAAACAGTAAGCTGTCCGTGCAAGAGTAGAGTTATGTGCAGAAATGTACTCGGATGTTAACCGAGTTACATTCTGCAAGTAGCTAAACGGAGCAATGTCAGTTGCAAATAAAGGATGAATTCAGTTGAAGAAGCATGCCAATGGCCAAATATAAGGCCAGTGGCATATTTTTCCATTGTAAATTAATAAAACTCTATTTGTCCTCCCCCGATCTCCGGTGTGTAAGCGTAGCGAAGTGGCGCGAAAACGCACTGCACTTTTAAAACAAGAAAAATATTTAAAATACACATAGAAATTGTAATTTTAGTTAACAGTTAGTTCACCATGCAGGTGAATGGCAAGCTGAAGACAAGATGGTTACTGAGTACTGGTTGCTATGTGTGGAAGCGCTCTGTCAGAGATGTAACCAAGCATTAGTAGGCAATCCGATGCAATTGAGGCTGAGGATAGTGAATCACAATTTGTCATGCCATATGGGCCAAGCCACTACATTGGAAGAGTAGGTTAAGGGGGCTATCAGAGTAGAAGATAGGTGACATCATGAGTGTGTATGTATAAAACACTGTAAACCTATCGGAGCAATGTGTCACATGTTTGCTGTCAGTTACTCATCAGTGGAAGAGGCGTGTTATGATTTATCCTAGGTACAGTCAGGAAGCTGACAGTGTACGCCATGGATATCACTGAAGTTTCTTGCAAACATGCTGACAGTGTGTTCACGCCTGTATGCACCTGTAAGCCTGAGTAAGCATGTGTGCGTGCGTGTCAGCCTGTGTGCGCACGTTGAAGAATGAGTAAGCTAGTGTAAGAATGTTGAAACCAGTGTAATGTCGTGTAAGCCAGTGTACGCATTTGTAAGCATGTATAAATCTGTACTACACACATCACACACATACTGCACACTCTGAAACACATGCTGCCAATACTACACATGTCAGTCAAATGGCACATGGATGGATAATAAATCTTCAGAATCAACAGTGCTGTAAACTATACTACATTGATGGTCATAGCTGCAATGCATCATGCCTATTTACATACACCTAGAAGGATATCACACTTTGTGTTAACAACATTTTAACATTAATACAGTACTATAAAGCCACCCTGTGCATCAGCACCATGTTAGTCTGTTCCTGCATCAATGTTACACATTACAGGTGGTGGCACAGGTGTCATCATATGCACAGGGTATGGTGTTTCTTTTCCAGAGCCTGTCATTGAGCCATCCAATCAACATGTAAGTATGTGTGTGTGTGTGTGTGTGTGTGTGTGTGAGGGACAACAGTGTTTGCATGACCCAATGTTGATGCAATGTGTGTGTGTATGTGTTAGCCCTAGCTGTTTGTTTCATGTGTGTGTGTCTGCATGTACACAGTTTCAGCATGTGTCAGCCATATACAGGAGGTTGTGGGACAGTCACAGACCGTACCTGCCAGGCTGTACAGATTGCCATTACTGGCCATGGACACCACTCCATGCATTCAACAATATTCCAGTCCTGCACCTGTCAATGTATATACATACATTCTTGGGATCTGTATCACAACCTGTGGATAAACGGGAGTCAGTAATGTTAACCTGATTTGCATAGTAGTGTCAGTTAATACATAGTTATATGAGCCATACTCATCCTCCAAAGTAATAACCACTGCTGACTGTTGCTGAGATGTGCACACAACCGTTTAAAGGTGCTGTACTATCATTGTTGTCAATGTCCCTTGTAATACCCAGCAACAAAATAACTGGTCACTACACAACTATAACCCAGGATCACTACAGCATGCAGTATGTGCACTATCACAGAGCCATAGCAGATTTACATACATCAAAGGTGTTCACATAGAGATAATGCAGCACATTCAATAGTGCTAATATCCACATACATATCAATATCTATCTACATTACATATATATAAATAGATATACACACACACACACACACACACACACTTGGCAGGGTTGGGATCAGAACACAGATCTAACTACCTTATCACACTTAAGCATTTCGCATGTACAGAATGCGCTACCGTGATTACTAGATCGCAGCATTCACACAGGCATACGTCTAGCTTGCTGGCATCAGCATCAAAGGCAAAGATGCTGTACGGATTCTACGGAGAGTGAATAGGGTAAAAGCAATGTACTGTTGTCATGCAGCGGGAAACTGTCACACACACATAGGTGGCAGGATTGGAACACAGACCTAACTACCTTATCACACTACAACATTACGTATTTACAGAACGCGCTACTGAGATTACTGAACACAGTGCTCCCAGAGGCATACTTCTAGGTGGGTGACATCATCTGCAAAGGCAAAGACGCCGATAGGGAATGTATGTGGTGTGAGGCATCTAAAAGCATTGCCGTGTCCCCAGGCAGCTGGAAACACACACACACACACACACACACACACACACACACACACACACACACACACACACTCGGCAGGGCTGGGAGTCGAACATACACCTAACTACCTTAGCACACTACAGCAATACGCATTTACAGAACGCGCTACCAAGATTACTGCACACAGCACTCCCAGAGGCATACATCTAGGTGGGTGACATCATCCGCAAAGGCAAAGACGCTGATAGGGAATGTATGTGGTGTGATGCATCTAAAAGCATTACCGTGTCCCCAGGCAGCTGGAAACACACACACACACACACACACACACACACACACACACACACACACACACACACACTCGGCAGGGCTGGGAGTCGAACATACACCTAACTACCTTATCACACTACAGCAATACGCATTTACAGAACACGCTACCGAGATTACTGAACATAGCACTCCCAGAGGCATACTTCTAGGTGGGTGACATCATCCGCAAAGGCAAAGACGCCGATAGGGAATGTATGTGGTGTGAGGCATCTAAAAGCATTACTGTGTCCCCAGGCAGCTGGAAACACACACACACACACACACACACACACACACACACACACACACACACACACACACACACACACATACACACACACACATTTGGCAGGGCTGGGAGTTGAACATACACCTAACTACCTTACCACACTACAGTATTACGCATTTACAGAATGCGCTACTGAGATTACTGAACACAGCACTCCCAGAGGCATACTTCTAGGTGGGTGACATCATAAGCAAAGGCAAAGACGCCGATAGGGAATGTATGTGGTGTGAGGCATCTAAAAGCATTACTGTGTCCCCAGGCAGCTGGAAACACACACACACACACACACACACACACACACACACACACACACACACCCACACACACACACACGCACACTCTTGGCTGGGCTGGGAGTTGAACATACACCTAACTACCTTATCACACTACAGCATTACGCATTTACAGAACACGCTACCATGATTACTGAACACAGCACTCACAGAGGCATACTTCTAGGTGGGTGACATCTTCCGCAAAGGCAAGGATGATGATAGGGAATGTATAGAGAGTGAGCAGTCTGAAAGCATATTACTGTCCCAAGGTAGACGTAGACAAACACACGGCAGTGGTGTGATTGGGGCAACTAAATATCTACGCAGCACTACAACAACACTACATAGATACGGGACGCACCACAGACAGTACATCCTGCAAGACAGTCAGCCAGTGTGTTCAATGTAGGCATCTATCATGACGTTGAAAATGGACATCTGTTGCCTGGATGTCCACCATCACTATACAGGATGCCAATGTCAATGGCCATGCCCATACACAGCGGCACATCACGACACAAGGTGTCACTGGCCATGCCCACACGCTTAGTATCACATGTCCGTTTGGAATGTACTGTTTGTCCATCTACACAACGGTGTACTGGGCATGCTCACACACTTAGCAGTTGCAAAGGGCCGTCTTGCATGCACACGGATTCTAAACACGGAAGGGCGCAATTTGTAATGTAGTGTGTGTCCATCTACACAATGGCGTACTGGGCATGCACACACACTTAGCAGTTGCAATGGGCCGTCTTGCATGCACACGGATACTAAACACGGAACGGCACAGTATGGTATTACTGTCCCCACGTACATGAAGGCCACTCACATGTATTGACCAGTACACACTCAGGAGCCATCACAGATGTCTCAGGTGCAGATCACAGAGGTACACACCGCAGTCTACAATGTAGCCCTCAGACATCACCATGTCGTTGGACCAGCAATACATCAACACAACACTGTGTGACTCATGACCAGTGGACTGTACATAGGTGTACAGCAACTGTGCAGACTACACATGTACTGACAGGGTTCCATCATGTGTTATGCATTGCAATGATACCACTGTACATAACCAGGTCAGCTCTACACATAACAGAGGCCCTGGGTCTTACACAGCTGTGACAGATGACTGTCGCTGTACACCAACGAACACACATGTTTGGATATGTCATACATGTAATTGCAGTGGATATGTGCATGGACCACACACACAACACATATGTACATAGCATAGCTTTTGCTGTCCTCCATGCAGACACGTGGCTACAGCAATCATACGCATGCAAATGGAAGGTGGGTCCATGGCTGTTGAATGCCAACAGTACATGACGTAGCAATGTTGACCGAGGACACATTCTCTCTGTACTAGTTACCCATGACACCCATCATATCATACAACAGTCCATGTGTTATGTATGTCAACACACATGTCCACCGATTGCAATGCATACAAACATGGCTACATGACAGGCATGTAGGACCAACACACATGTACAAACTGTAGTGTGCATGCAGCTGCCATGCATGTGCAGTAGCTGATGTAAGTAACTCATCTGTGCCTAGCTACAACATGCAGTTGCAATGCAGCCCCATCATTGACACCTGTATATGGTGACATACTGACAGTACAGTAGGATGTACAGCAGGTATGGATGGATGTGTGTACGTAAAGTGGTGATCCATCTGTGTAGATGGATGTTCGCCGGGTACGGCTCACAGGTGTGTCACACGCCATCATACCATTACATGTGCAAACAGTACGCTATTTTACTGTTACCTGATGGTTAAGACATAAAACCTACACAGCGGTTAGGTGTTACCGACTGTACGTCACTCGACACCTGTAACACTTACATCCTCCAGTGTGTATATAGCAGCACAATTGCCAGACATAGCGTTGGTACACATAATGCGGCCAATACTGTTGCATGCCTGTCAGACGTATCATCGTATAGCAGGTGTATCATTCACAGTACTGCCATGTGTGTTTGCATGTGTGACCATATATGCCACATATGGTGGGGAATATATCCCAATTGTGACACACCCCTGTACACTGTTGTAGATATCTGTACATAGTGCAGTGTGGAAAGCATGACGTAGGCAGGTGTGGTGTGTGTATCACACACATCAGCTATCCATATGTGTATGACAGTTGTGGTTTCCACAGTGTGTGCATGTGTGTGTGTGTGTGTGTGTGTGTGTGTGTGTGTGTGTGTGTGTGTGTGTGTGTATGGCTGGTGCATGGAGTGAGGGTGTATGCTACCATACAGAACACACAGGATCCCAACTCCTCATGGTGATGCAGTCTACTACCCTGTTGATGCCATTGGTCTCAGCCGTACTGGCTACCTGTACATGTCCGTTCTCTGTGTTGAGTCGTGTGGGTGCACAGTACTGTGAGGGTGATGACCACATAGGCAAGTGTCCTCACCTCAACACTATGGGGTGTGTGTTATAGTGTTGTCGACCCCGTGAATGTGGGCATGTTCCTGTACTGTGACAGGGTATTACTGCTACACAGTGAGGCCTCATGCTATCAAGTGGCCTCTAATGTTATAATTGTCCAGACCGCTGTGTACAACCCCTGCACCATGTCAACATACCTGTGATGTGACCTGGTATGGATGTCACGTCTCTAGCCACTGTAGCCTATTAAACTGCACACAGGCTGCTGGATCAGTATATGTGTAGACATCTCTGATATGTTAGACTTTCCAGCTGTCCGGTTGAGGCTACGTATAGCATGCTGAGATTGCCATACATGCCTGTGAGTACTCCACAGTTACACATGGGAGACTGCAAACACTGCTACCTGTAGGCACATGCAAGTAGACCATAAGGAGGGAACCTGGGCATCATTACCAACATGCTGTTACTGTTGTTACCGAGACCCATACTGTGAACATATAACAATGCATGCTACACCTGTACTACATGGTTGTGCACATATAACAATGCATGCTACACCTGTACTGCATGGTA
Source organism: Protopterus annectens (assembly GCF_019279795.1). Classification (NCBI taxonomy): domain Eukaryota; kingdom Metazoa; phylum Chordata; order Ceratodontiformes; family Protopteridae; genus Protopterus; species Protopterus annectens. The sequence goes on from NC_056739.1 coordinate 1,598,786,492, forward strand.
TGTCTGGTTTGTGTCAACAGTACACAACTAATGTAATATACACGTCTCTCACCATTCTTTCACAACTAATGTAATATACACTTCCCTCTCTAGTCGTCCACAACTAATGTAATATACACATCTCACTATTCTGTTCACCCTGTGCATCAGACCATTTGAGCATGTCCCTGCACCGATGGTGTGGATGACAGGGATGTGGCACAGGCTTCATCATATGCACAGGGTGATAATGTGTGCCAGGGGCATAGGCTGCACCAATGGGTGACATCATGTGTGTGGGTAAGGGCTGGTGATATGATTGGACATGTCTGTTCAGTATGCATGTGGGTGTTGTGGTGTGCTACAGATGTGTTTGCTGTGTGTGTGTATGTGTGCACACAGTTCTGCCTTTTATGAGGCCTACACTGGGGTATTATTGACAGCTCCAGATTGTACAGACCAGGTTGTACAGCTCACTGTGTCTGGCCACAGCCACGTGACCTGTGCCTGCCAGGGATTGCACGGGTACTACAAGGCGGAGGTACAGATTGGCTACTGTCCGACGACACATGTCCACTGGAACCGTGTCCCTGCTGGGAACATCCAGGGCCATGTCCACATGGCCTGCTGTGTCCTGGTGTGGACAGCGCAACACCAGCTGCACTGCTACTGCTACCGGCACTATAGGAGCGGGCATGTGAGGTGGCATGCTCACGTCGACCTGCACTAGGTGGTGTAGCTGGCCTATGTCCACATGGCCTATGCCTCACTCCTACCAGATGTTCCAGCACAGACAGCTCACGCTCGCGGATTGCCATGCCATGGTCAAGGATTCCGACAATGTCACCCAATCACCTGTCCAGAACATCAGCAATCTGCTGTTGAGCATTTGCCAATGCCTGGATGTTGTCATTTAGGGTACAGATAGCAGCCCTCTGCAGCCTCTGCCCTTCTCTGTTCTGCCATTCAGCATGTGCCTGTGCCGCCATTACAGTCTGGAACATGCGTCTGGTGATACCAGCTGCTGTGCTCTGTCCTGCAGGTGCATGTCTGCCAGAGGTCCTCCTACGAGCAGCACCGGCCACATGCCTGTGTGGCACATCTACAGACATTACACTGACACCATGATGTGGAGACACACCTTCTGTAGCCACCACACGTTCCTGTTCCACGCTAACAGATGCTGACTGTCCTTCCTCTATGGCCACTGGTGATGCGGTATGTGTTGGCAGCAGAACTGTGTGGGGGGAAGAGGGGGACATAGCTGGGATGGCAACCATTGGCACAGATTCAGCCCCTGACAACCCTGCCTGTACCTCATGCATATGTTCATCACTGCTAGTATCTGTGGGGACACCAACATCAGATGGACCGCAGGAGGGTAACACACCTACATCACCTGTGAATGCAAAGAAAGATACTAAATTACAATAGACACACACACATACACACACACACACACACACACACACACACACACACACACACACACAGACACAGACACACACACACACACACAGACACAGACACACACACACACACACACACACACACACACACACACACACACACACACACACACACACACACACACACACACACACACACACACACACACCATGCATGTGATTTGACAGACGGCATGCAGCATGCCTGTGATACAGTAGACGGCATGCAGCTGAGACATTAATAGTGTTAGTAAGCATACCCCCTGGTGTGCACAATACAGCAAGCAGGTGTCATATCAGTAGCCATGCAGTTCACACAATCATGGTAGTATGCATGCATCCCCGTGATACACCATGTGGACCAGAACAGGATAACAGTACACAGGGCTGACATGACCTTGACATGTAATCTGCTGACATGTGCATTAACATGCATACATGTCTGACACAATGGTGTCCTGACATGTACAGTGTCATAATGGCCATCACATTGCGGTGTTGTCTGTATGCCCTACAGATAGAATGCATGTTTAGCAAATGTGCTTGTGCATGGAAGGGTAGTGTGAGCCATCTACATTGCTCTACAGTGTGAAGTACAGACACTGTGCCATTGCATGGCATCATGAGGCATCTATATTGCTATACAGTGCATAATATGTACACATTGCATAGCCATAACTGCATGCATACCCATGACATAACTGTGGATTGTGACCCACGATGCTGAGGTGTATACACGTCGAACCATGCTGTGTCATGTGACAGGTCACTGGAGGACCTACAGATGACACCCCTGCACAACAACTACAGAGTCTTAGCTGCCTGGCAACCATGTCCACACATAGCGGACTTGTCAATTCACCATGTCCAACATGACATTGCTGTACCACACACATGAGGTGCACAGCTAACAGTGATGTCCTACAGCAGCAAAGGAAATGTACAGTATCTGTGGCCTGATGCGGTGTCAATGTCTGTGGAAGCTGTAGAGGTGACTACTGTCATGCTATGACACAAGCGTGATGTTCAACACATCTTATATGGTAGACATCAGTGACACCTCCACTGGCTGTCCACAGGCTTTTAGGATGTCCAGTGTACCACATCAACTGTATAATCGGTCAACTAAGGTTATAATTGGACCATGTGTGGACAATGTGAAACAGGGTGTATACACATCACATCTACTGTGTGGCTATGTATCTCTGGCCATCCCTCATGGCCATGTGTGCACATGTGTTGGACAAATGCGTATGATGGCCATCTATCACACATGTCTGTATTGTCCCATATGACATACACCCATAGATATCAGATATGTCACCATCCACAGGGCTATGCAGACAACAGGTTGTATGTGGGGTATGGGTTATGGGATAGTGTGACATTATTGCAGCCAATACACTACGTGTCTGGGACATGTCAGATGGCCCATCACAATGTGTGCACCCATTGCAGGGGCATATAACACAATGGTGACTCCTGTGGGCTGCCCATATCACAGCTCACTGTGTCGTACTGTTTGCATACCACACGTATTGTTCCAATGTATAGTACATATGCTGCCATTGTAGAATGCCTCCACCATTGTATGCACAGCTGAACACACATGTAGTGATGACAAATACTCTGGTTTCATGTCAGTGTATCATTTTGTTTGTATATATTGCACATGGGTGGCCTGTGAGAATGATGGGTGATGCGACTTGTATATCATGAATTGAACGAACATCAAGTGTACAAGTGTTAACTGGCCACATGGAGAATAGATCTATGCTTTTACATGCCTGATACTGATGACAGTCTCACATGCAATGGACTCATGTCTGTGCAGCACGCCAGAGGTACCTGTATAGGTGTGACACAGCAGTATGAACATTATCCATGACTGTATGACAACCACAGGGTGCACTGTACATGTTAACACATTCACCTGTACAATAGCATATAGTATGCACATGTGTGCATACACAGGGTAGCATACTGTAGTATGCAGCATGTGTGTCCACATACCATGCATATGCTGTTGCATTACATAATGTACAGTGACACATGCACGTAAATGGGATATAGTAGCTATAGGTGCAGTACCAACATACCAGGAAACTCCAGGCTCATTGGTTGGGAGACACCCACCTCCATGATGGCAGCTAGTGTTTGTGGATACTGTTCTGAGGGTGCCCCCAGACTGGCCAGTAACTCCTCAGTGTGTGTGAGTGGGGGCTGGGTTGGTGGCCCACCACCTGTTCCATCTTGTTCCCTGGCGATTGCAGCGGCACGCTGTTTTGCATGTCGTATCAGGTCCATGCAGTGTCTGCGCACCTGCTGGTATGTGCGGTTATAGCCACCCACATCATTCACCCTCCTGTGAAGATCCTGCCACAGATCATCCCGCTGCTGGGCATGCTGTGGCACATGGCTGAACAACACCTCGTAGTTCTCATGGAGGTACGGGATGAGGACATCATCCTCCTGGTGGCTGTACGCTGGAAAGCGTGTACAAGGCATTATCTGTAAGACATAATGATGGTGACAGGTCACAGCTTCAGAGATGTACAGAAATACTGCTGCACATACATTTCTATAACACATCTAGTACACCTGCACAGTTATCTTTGCAAATCATCATGACACTGACATGACTGACATGTTTGTGTCACACACATGTAACACCCGTTATGCATTGGATATCATCACCATATATGTGTGTCATCTCATTACAGTGTTCATACTCCATGTGAATGCTGTCTTGATGTGGGCATGTCTGTTTGCCTGCACTGGTGTTCTTACCTATCTGCACATGCCTGGATGTGTCCACGGTAATGCTGTTGAACTTGATGCTGTGTATATGTCACATATCAACACAGATACAACCTTAATGGACTTGAGCAGTGACAATGCACACATATGCATGGAAACCTGTACATGCATGTGTTTTGCCATATACATCTACACAGCACTGTACAGCTGTTCAACATCCTGCCACGGATCGCCTGTGTTGCACATGTGATAGACATGGGACAATGGCTATTAGGACGTCATTCGCAGGGATGGTTATCAACCATAGCATGTACGGGCAAGGTTTCCTAGCTGTAACCGACAGCTATTATGCCACCGTGAGGTGCATCAGTGCCACATTACTGATCCAGACAGTTGATACTACATCTACCATGCGGCCATCACACCATGTATGACTGGGATGACATGTGCAACTTTGATGGACAGGGTTGCATGGTATGACGGGAGTATGTCACATGTATGGCACAGGGATCTGTCCAGCATGTGGCAATCCTAGTATTAGGATGGTGGCTGTCCATGACGTATGTCTTTCAGATCAGGATATGGACATGTAGCATGTCCATCATCATGGTGTAGCAAATGTCTTTATGCAAGGTAGACAGCATGCTGCATAGTGGAGGTGAGGATTGTGAAGGCTGGTATCGCCCATCCATGCATGGCCATTACCCCTTAAAGGTGATATGTGATCCAATATTGGTCACCCCAGTGCTGTCTATGCCTGTCCAATGATCTCCGTGCTCATGGATGGCACCCTGTCACGACATGGGTACCTCGTATGACTACCTAAGGGGCCTGAAGACGTCACCAAGTCAGGGAGGTGTACTGGTTCATGGACATGCAGACCATACTCAGCAGGGTTATAGTGCGGTGCCACCCATTATGACTGTCATCACCACTTGTGGGTTGATATTATCCAACACCCTATCTGTATTGTATGTTCATGCTAAGCACTTGTTCAGAACTTGTGAGCATGTCATAAGCTACTGATTAATATAGCACCCATTCCACACAGGTACACTGGCTGTCCTCAAATTTCCAGCTTGCATACGGTACAACAGCTGTTGTACACACATAACTCACATATCCTGTGAGACATGGTTGTATATACAGGCATGTCCAACTGTCACGTACCAGTGCTATTGCCTGTCTATATGATGGATATGTCGTACATGTGGCAATAGAGCAATTGTCTCATGTACAAATTCAATGCTCACCTCCCAACATATGACAATACAGCCTATGGGGAATGCACTTATGCAGCCCTGCTGGGGGTAATGCTGTCACCAACCCTGACTGCACCTAACAGTCATGTGGGAATGTGTAACATTCGCAACACACCCCACTCATCACAGTCTCACATGATCTCCACCACAGGCCACACATACGAAGACAACTTGTGAAGTACTTCTCCATACTCTGTGTAGGCACCAGAGGCAGCCCCATCACGGAACACAACATCACCAACTTATAGCCCACAGACTCATGTGTGCCCATCACATACAGCCAATAGGGTGTTATAGCATACAGAACACACCAGTCATAGGTGACTCTGTAGGCGGTCACACTGCAGTTCCACACATCAGGCTGCACAAGGCGATAGTCGCTTACATCTTGCTGTCGGGTAACTGATTCTGCAACATAACCTATGCACCCATGCCACACCTCACCAGGTACAATGTGACTGTCATTCTCCATGTTAGTGTGACTGCCCTGAGATGCCACTTCACAGACTACGTGTGCAGGGACATGCAATAGCTCACCAATCTTGTAGCCCTGAAGGTGTGGGCCAAGCCCTGGGGAGCATTATGCATTCATCCGGACCCGATACCACTGTACAACAACTGACTGTGTCACTTCAACAGTTGCATATGCTTCTGCTGTCATTCCACAGGCATCTGGTATCTGTCCACTTTGACTGACCTGGTCAAACACAATGCTTTGGCACAGATGACCTGCATCTGTCAGCCCTGGGAGTACAGATCACATGTAAGGCTCTTGCTGCTTCTATACTGCCTGTCTTGCACAGTTTCCAATAACAGTCACCGGCAGAATGGGAACTGGCAAGCAAGACATGGGGTCATGTGACACAATGCTTGCATCTTCCTCTGTGACGCACGCAGGCAAGGCACACCTTATAATGCACCACTTCAATATCTCTGCGGTGACTGGGACCTGCCTCTAGGCTCTGCAGAGCACACCTGCAATGACAGGTTATAGACAGACCATACCTTTCAGGCACATACCTGGACTGGCTCACCCACGGCTGAGGTGTTCCCATATCCCAGTATGTTGTACACACATCCTGGCTAGTTACTTAGCACAATGCATCAGAGGTGCTCCATGTGCAACTAACTGTGTCTGGAACTGCTATACACATTGTAACAAGCTACAGATTCAACAACATACCCCACGGTTACCTGACCTCATTTGTTGGTGTACTGGACAGTAGGGCTCAGACAGCTACTACTGATGTGTGACTGACACTACCCCACACTTAACTGGGATAGCCACTCATGTACCGATACATCCATGAGTCATAACCTCCACTCGGCTGGATCAACCCATACACACCACCTCCAAGACCAACATTATCCTTGACATTAACACTACCAACATGTGACTGGTGTTCCACACCTGGGGTTATCCCCTCATTGGTGGATTCCAAACATATGCTAATCACCCTTGTTAGCCACATCCAGGCACCACGCCCTTCACGGCATACACAGTACATGAGTACTACAACACCTACTACAGACGTCTTATGACAGTGGTAGTTAATGTCATGACACCCGTGGAGATGGACAATGCACATACAAATGCTGACACATACCCCAGTGCACTTCATTAGCACGTACATGACTGCATGGATCATGCTATTCCACACAGAGCCATGATGGTACACACCAGTTAACAGACACCACTCTGGTGGTCAAGTTCCATGGACATAATTTACAACAACAGGTGGAGGCTGTTGCACAGTGGTGTAAAATCCCATAGGTGGGGTAGCTCACTGGTCAGCCTCGGTAGGGCCATGGGATCCCTCATCACATACTCCAAGACTAGCTATGTAAACATTACTGCAACACATTCCGGGGTGTACCACAAGGCATCATGGTGGTATGTCAGTAGTCAATGGCAATAACCACATCTGCTCTTACATACAACAGTCACTCAGGAACATTACAGAACCAGGTGATGTTGGCAACATGCTGGCGGATGGATTCAATGCTAACATTACACCCTCTCACTCACTACAGGGCCACAATCCATGCAGGAACATTGTGGTGTCCCTGCAGTCACACCTACACAGTACTAACCTGCACTCTCTATGTCCCGGGACACTGGCCCCATGTCACCTTCCAAAGTCCCAGGCTGTGATGTCCACAAACCTCTGAATGACATGTCTCCCCACTAGGCCACCATATTCAGTAATAGCCCTGTATCAGACATTGTGGCCCCTGAATGGCACACAGCAACAGTTATCACACTCCACACAGGTGATGCCACAATGCACGAGTGGGACTATAGTCCTACACACCTGACTGGACTGTTCTGCATGGCTATGGGGCACATCATCATGGACGTCATTCACAGAGACATTGTTGGGCTCTGGTCCTTTGATGCCACCTGAGTTGGACTTGTTAGGGCCAGAGCATAGCCCCTACACCTGGTGGAGTCCTTTCATACAGTTACCAGGGTAGTTGATGATGGTACAGGGGTCCACACATCCTACATTGTCCTCTCATTGCCTTTCAGCACCGTTCTCCATTCTGGTATTGACAACATACACATCCACCTGCACATCATACCCTATGTCTCAGGATGTTATGCAACATGGCTCATGGACAGGACACACACAATGAGAGTACCATAGTACCTACTGCATTTCAGTTACACTTGGCATACCACAGTCCTCAGTCATAGGGCCCCTCATGTTCAGTATATGCTTCCTTGAGGTACAGGCTAGCACAGAGGGACTTTCCCTGCCTAGCTTTACAAACCCCTGCATACAAAGTGTCATGACTGATCCACCAGCTGATACTGACTCCATCCATATGGGTGTCACTGTGACAGATACCTGATATGAATATCATGGCCTCAAGCTGCATGACACAAGGTGCATGAACATCACCTTTGCATTACACCATTCATCCACTGACTGTCACATAGGTGGTAGTCCCCTACATACATGTCACATTGTACATGTTTATAGTACACACGTATGTCGCACCCACTCCTGTGATTACCATATTGCCACTGTGGCATGGATATCCTTCTACGTGGCCACACTTATCTGTACTGGGTGTGTAGCTGGTACATAGGCACCCATTGTACCTCTGAACTCCAGACTTCTACACACATTCAAGGGTACACCACCCCATTTAGGGTACCTTACACAACAGCTACAGCTTTACATACCACAACATTAACACGCCATGACATTTATTGAGCTCCGACAGTTAAAGTATGCGGCTGAACTATGGACACCACGTCTGTACACCTTTGCATACTACATACTCAGGGGTGACCTCTGCTGAACAGACAGGGCCCATGTCCACAACAATATTAATGGATATACTCCGCATACGTGACATAAGCAAAAGCCGCTGTGAGCAACATGCTCATAGATATGTGCACACATGCAACGATGAGTGGGATGTGCTTGAGGGTTACATTCCCAAACCGGACACTCACGATGCTTTGGAAAATGAGTCCTATGTACATCATGCAGGGACACTCAGTAGCACTGTTCATGTGATACCTCACTTGGTGGTTGGGAGACACATGTACGCCAGGGATCACTGCAGTGGCTGTACTGTGCAGAGGTGCAGGTAACACATGGCTCTGCTGTTCACAGGACACTACCCTAGAGAGGTGCCACTGGTGTGAACACTGTAGTTGTGCTTGCACATAGACTTGCCAGACTGCATAGTACCCCACTATGAACCTGTGAAGCTATTACATGTCCTTTGTGCATGGTTACTTGGTAGCCTTTCCATTTAGATTAGCTATCATGCTATTACAATGTCCCATGCCTACAAGCCATATGTATCCTGTTATTGTACATGCCAATAGACGATGCCTTTGGTATGCATGATATGCCTGTTATGCTGTGTAGAATATCTGACATATCTACCTACAATACTATGCATTACACATATTTTACATAGTATCACATAATGCAAAGCATACTTGCACAGCAGGACCACCTTAGACATGTCAATGTCGTTATATGCCCATACACATGCCTACTGTGACAGTATATCAACATATACTATCCCCTGCTATGGCACATACTTGTTGGACATACCCTACCACTGACGATGAGTTGTATGGAAATTTTCTGTTTAAAGCCCTCATGTAGCATCCCTTGCGGTGTCTGTGATGTGTACCTTATGGCCCACTGCTAGACGCACAGTTTCTACAAGCATTAGTATGCTCAGCAAGACATCACTACATAAATACCTTTTCCCACTTTATGCATTGCGGACACTTTTAATTAATGCAAACCAGGCTATACATACACTAAATAATTGATACAAAACATGCTATACATAAACTTACATACCGAGTGTTCTACATACCTTTTTATCGTTCCGGACTTGCGTCTCTATCTCTCTTACACTGTTTAAACAGGTATATGGTATGAGCATACGGTCTGAATGTCTGGCAAGTCATCCTTATATACGTCGATACCAGTAACATGTGGTTTCCTGCCGCCAATTGGTGTTCCTGAGTGACTAATTACTTGCACATCAGCTGTGCAGCTACTCCATTCACCAATTACATGGCAACAGTGGGGTATAATTGAATTCTCCACTTGGGTGTTGCCCATTTTCCCTACCTTCGGGGAGACGGCCTGTATTGTGTTTTGTTGTGTGTAATTGCAACTGCTCTGTGTAGAGACAAATATACTTTGGAGTCATGTCCCCCGTGGATTGTGTGTGACAGCTAAAGTATGTAGTTCAACATGTGGGTGCACCTGTCATTCCAACCATCTGATAACGGACTATTGCAAACAAAACCTGTAACATCGCTGTTTGTTCCATTATACAATGGCTACAATTTTGCATGGCGCCTTTAATTGTGTCTCTCACAAGGTATGTTGATGGTTCTGCAGATGTAATTGACTGACTGGATGTTTGTGCTGTAATTACGGTCTGTATTGTTATAGTTTCTAGTGTGGGGGATGTCGGTGGGTGTACGTAGCATATACAGGTTTGTGGGGCTTGCATTTCTACATATTCCATATATATGTGTGTGGGCTCCGTCCCTAATTAAAGAGCTATCAGTTAGTAGACTTATGTTACGGGATTTTATATTGGGCCATTGTTAATTGGTTTCTATATAGTATGCAGGTGAGGTTGATACTTCCATACCTCCGGAATTGCAGCGATATGTAAAGGGATATGTCTAAATGACAGCTATCCCATATATTTCTGTCCCAGATATTTTCAGTCATTGCAGTTGTGTTGGTGACAGAACCTCTTTGCCATGGGTTGCCACCTTTTCATATGGCCATTGTTGGACACTTGTGGGACACACAGCGGTGTTTACAGGCCGACAAATAGCCACGGTCAGTACACAGGATAGCACATACCTTTATCCTCAATACATACCTATTGTTGTGGGACTTTGGCTACTTATCATATTGCATGTAACATTTACATTTCTTACATACAGGCATAACTATTTAATGCAACTATTACATCATATATGGGACATAATAATGTCCTACAATCTTGGACATTTGCCCTTTGTAATGTTTTATGTCAGGACACACCTGCCCAGGGAGGGGCTGTCCCTCCTAATGTGGGACAGGTGGTAACCGTACGCCTATGGCTAGCTATACCCACACCTACCGTAATGATCTGCCTCTGAGTTGGCACTAACAGACGCATGATGCAGACACACACACACACATTTCAATCACACAGAGACACACACGGCACCCTCAACACACACATACACAGACTACGGCACTCACAAACACAGTTGAACACAGTACCTACGTGGACCGCAACACCGGCAGCAGTAACTAAATGTCCCTTCATATCGTCATACTATTACTCGTGGTTGTACTGTTCCGGTACTGTGTTCTTTTAGTCTTTCAGCCTCGTGGTTACGCGTGTCAGTATGTTACACATTCCATAGTTGGTGGTATCCTATTTATTTGTACCTCCAAGGTGTTATGAATGTCGTTGACCTATCTATATATGTTTGCAGATATCCTTGAATTCGTATATATCAACATATATCACTCTATCGCCCTTTCTATCTGTATTATATATCTGTATATATGTGTATATATATATATATATATATATATATATATATATATATATATATATATATATATATATGACAGGGAAAGTGACAGGCAAGCTACACCTTTCATTGTGTACTTGTCGGTGTATACTGTTTCCTGGACTCCGCACGTTTGTGTCTGTACCTGTCACATTACACACCTGCCGTAGGTTAGGGTCCCATTTTGTGAGGGACAGTCCCTCTTTGGGCAGTTGTGTCCTGCAAAATATCTGTAAACATGGCAAATGAGATTTTAGGACATACTTATTTCCTATAGTTTATGTAATATTGCATAAAACAGTTATTCTGTATCTGAACCACCTATACGTTATAGAAACAGAATAAGTAAGTAAACATTACAAGAATAAGCTTTTATCTAGGCAAAACAGTGAAGTTCTGAATTTCGTACTGGCCGGGTGTATGTGTCGGCCTGCAGACGTCTGACGTATGTCCCACATTGGTCATTTGAAGAGGTGGCAACCCTACCATAGGTACATCTTGGCTAGCAATAGTGTTAGGTGATTGTATACATGATTGCGTGTTCTACTCCTGACAGTGGTCGTTTTACCCTTCAGATCAGGCGCTATTAGTACAGGGGTGAATAATGCTGGTTTCACCTGTTCTGGACATCATTGACTGTGATCTGCGCAATATTCAGAGAAGCTTAGCCCTGTTTCGCGCATATCTGTATAGTCATATTTAAACGTCGCTTACCAGCAGTGGGCAACGCATATTCCCGCTAATGTGTGCTAAACATGATCTGATGACCTGCATCCGACATGCATTAATCGTGCCTTCGGGATTACGTTACATCCCTTGCAGGACGTGGAACCGGGAACATGCACAATGGTCACTGCATTTAACACTTGGACATCTGGGATTTGTACACTTGTTATGTCGTTTTGTATGTGGAGTATACTACGGATGCTACTCCATACTGCACTCACATGGGTACCTCAGATAGTTTACATATTGATGAGTCCAGTTAATGGTATGTCCATGTGATGTTTACTGGATGTGCTCCGGCATTGGGTATGTATATCACAGTGAGCCACACACGATACTGTGCTACACCTTCAAACGACCGTAGGTGGAGCATGCTGGGGTGACGAATACCTGTCATGGGTACACCCCATGCCTTGACACAACATCCATGATTACATTATGTGGAGCCCCTCATTAATGCAGCAGGGACTCCGTGCTGAGTGTGTGCAGAACAGTGCTTACACACATGTGCTCCCGCGATTGCCTCTGCTCCACTAAGTGACAGTTGGTTACTCGATGTTGTGGTGACAGCGGACACTGTTTGCCCCGTTTGGTGTATGGCCTCTGACAATCGGCCGTGTACCTACCGATGTACCTGGGAACCTATACACACAGCACCACCATATGCTGATAGGCGCATGTACTGTTCAGGTGTTGACATTCCGTGTTCCAATAGCTGTTGTGTGTACAATGTTTGAGGGCTGCCTATGTAGGATTCACACAGTGGGCCACTTATGCATTACAATTTACAGGTGGTCGTGTTTGTGTGCCATCCATTTTACTGTGTGTGCAGGTGGAGAGGTGTGTCAGTCCATAGGGGCCTACACTGTCAGAGTATGTGCTATACGTTCCCTCTTTGCCAAGGCGTAGGCATATTGGGCACACCTCCATCTGCCTACTGGGGCTGGCACAGTGTGTTCGTGGTCTGAATCCCTCTGTACCTGTGATGGCCTTGGCAATTGCGGTGGGCTATGAGGGCCTTCACCATTTTGCCCCTGCTGCAGCTGTTTCCGCAGGATCATATTATGTAGCATGGCACATACTATGACGATGTGGGAACACATGCCTGGAGAGTACTGTAAGGCTCCACCAGATGTGTCCAAGCACCAGAACCGTGATTTCAGTATCCCGAATGCACGCTCTATGATGATTCTGGTTTGTGCGTGTGCCTCATATGGCATTCTTGCATGGGTGTGTGCATTTTTGATGGGAGTCATCATCTACGCCTCCAGTGCATAGCCAGCATCCCCCACAAGGTGGCCATGTGGGATGTCCTCCCTGACAAATACCTGATACAGCTGTGAGGCATGCCAGATATGGGAGTCATGGTAGCTTCCAGGGCTGCCAGCACACACATCCATGATAATGCCCTGGGCATTGCACATGACCTGGCAGTTGATGGAGTTGAATCCCTTGTGGTTTATGTAGCGCCTATCATGCTCACTGACTGGTGACTTGATTTGTATGTGTGTGCAGTCTATCACACCCAGTACCTCCAGGTAGTGTGCCACACAGTGGAAGTGACGCATATTGCTGGCCAACTCCTCCTGAGTTCGGGGGAAGTATATATGCTCATTGGCATGGTGTAGTACCCTGGATGCTGATACCTGTGAGATCCCCATTATATCTCCAGTTGGCCTTTGAAAGGTACCTGTGGCTAGTATTCACAAGCTTACACATACCTTCGTGTCCACTGGGATAGGTTCCCCTCTGTTGTTTCTGGTTCTCAGGCGTGGCCGGCACAGATCCACTATTTGCTGTAAGATGTCCCTGTCCACCCTGTAACGCTCTACTATCTCCAAATCATGTAGCCCCTGGTAGGTTACCCTTGGTCTGAACACTCTTCTCCTCCTCGGGGGCCTGCAGTGGTTGTCGGCATCATCCTCCACAACACCGTCAGTCTCTAACACATGCTGAGGAATCACAGCTATGGCAGCTCCCAACATGTACATTTTAAAAGTTCCCCATGTGTTTACACCTATGGTGCAGTGTTTGGGAATACACAGGTGTGTGTAGGGTGCTTTCACACTTTATACTATTGTGCTGTGAACACCGATGATGTCATAGGGTGTGTATGTACGATCGTAGCTACATGGTATCTTATGTGTTTTACTACCGGAACTACTATTGTGGTGCCTTTGGTGTTGAATTACATTTGGCTGCCGTGGATTACCTCTTGACCTTCCCTTTACATTTCTGCATGTTCCACCTACCATTTTCTGGCATGCATCTAGCAGCCTGCTTTCATTTGTACTTTCCTAGACCTGGCTTATCTTGCGTGATGTGTGCTATTGCCAGTCTACTGTCGGTTTGCTTTGCTCTGCTATGACAGATCTCCTATCTTTGCAATCCAATGCTTCCCCTCCTTTCTTTGCAATCCAATGCCTCCCCTATCCTGTTTTGCAGGTTTCTGCTCGCAGACTTGTCAGTTGCCGTCGATTGGCCGCCGTGAGTTAATTGGTGTTAATTGCTCAGTAGTACTCCAATTACCCTACTTCGGCATTTCCTTCTTTTCTTCCCCTGACCTTCCTGTTTGTGCTATTGTTTGCTTACCGGGTTTCGGGCACGTTTTCATCCCTGTACACATGCGCTTTTGGGCACCATGTGTGCTCTCAGCTAAATGATTCTATACCTTTCTCCCCACCTGTGTCCTGCAGCTTTGCTTAGCAACAGCCAGGCCAAATTTGCATTGCTCCAATATGTTTACTGCTACGGTGGCACACCCATCTGCTGATGTCATGTATCTCCTCTGAGCCACTCCTCGGTGTTATAGTGCTGTGCCATATGGTACATCCGGCGGGACATTTGCGATTCAGTATTACCTGCCTCATTTGCATGGCATTGACTACTAATTCATAGTTACCACGCCGAACACTGTCGCAGGCCCTTAGCAACCCTTGCACCTTGGTTGTGGTGTTCCATGCCTACCATTGCGTATTATGGTGAAAACCTGATTTGTATTACATTGCGATTTTATGACATTTTTATATATTTTCTTTATGTTCCTGTTTGCGCACACATGCTCTGCGGTTGTACAGTGCGTTACTGTGGACATGACATTAAATGTTGTTTTTTAGGTGTTGTTCATCTTTTCTTATGCCATTGGCTGTGTATTTAGCCATTGGCATATGTTAACTTTGTAATACATGAGTCTGGTCCGCTTCCATAGCTCCAATGTTCTGTTTGGGAAAATGTAAACCGTGTTTTTTTGTTTACATTTCCGTGGGCTTATGCTACGCCTGCACCACTTCATGAATTGCTATCTGCCTTCATTTGCATGGTGCAACACTGCGCATGGGGTGATTAGCATACCTATGCCAAGGGCTGCGCAGGTCTGGCGTACGCCGGTAGTGTATATGGAATTGGATTGTACCTGAATCGCTCGACGGCCATATTTGGCGTTATTCCACCTACGCTACGCCTGCGCCTGGCGCAAGCTTCATGAATCCTGGGGGTGGACTTTTAATAAACCTGATATTAGTGGTGCATGTACAATATATACTTATATATATTTTAACATTTTTAAATTTTTATTGTTATCCTGTTATGCATTAATTGTTAGTCATTTATTATTTTTATTTATTTGTTTATTAATTTATTTTTATAATACATGAAAATGCACATTATTTATTTGATATAACTGCAATATTATATATATATATATATATATATATATATATATATATATATATATTTTTTTTTATGAATTGTGGTGGTTCTTTACATGTTTTGTATATTATATTTAATTCATTTTTAGAACTTTAACAATAAATAGTTGTATGTTTTTTAGACACTAACTTATCAATCAATTAAGGAGAAATGTATAAATGTATGCAATTAGAAGGATTTTACATTTTGTCTGAAGAAGTCTGAGGGATACTTGGATGAAAACGCCTTGTGCAAATTCAGCGTTAATGTTCTGTGATTAAAACATTTTTACGTGCAGTGCTTCCATTGTCCAGTTTTCAGTTATTTAGTTAATTTCTTCTGGACTGGCTCTTTTTGTTTATTTTTGTGGCTATTATTAACTTATAAACTGAAACACTTTTAACAAAGATTGCTTTTGTACCAAATAAATACTTCAACAGGTTTGTGTGTATAAAAAATATCATGATATTAATGAACATTTGTATAAATAAAGTGAACACCTATGTAGGCTGAAATCCATAGCTATAATTGCTAAGGTGGAAATACAGTAAAAATGTTAAAAATAAAGCATTAAGGCCCTGGGGATGCTTTCAAATGTGACATCTAACTAAGAAAGCACCTAGTTTAAATGAGTGAAGTATCAGAAAACAGCACTAATGTCAGTTATTTTCATTGTAAAATATTTACAACGTTTGATATTTGTTTATAACAATAGTAGAATGTATAATATTATCATGTAATGTCAGCATTAATCAGTCCCATATCATACTTTTAATAGTCTTTTAAACAGTGGGGCAGTTTTCTGAGTTCTATTATGCTTTTTATGGATGTCAAAAAATGTGAACACAAGGCCAAGAATCACCAAAATCCACGGCCACAGTACCCAAATCTCCAAAAAATGTGGTTAGAAGCAGTAAGTTAAGAACAGCACATTTATTGGTACGTAATCTGAATCACACCAAACAGCAGCAAACAATAAACCAAGCGCTTTCGCTCTGTTATACCAAGCTTCTTCAAGGTTAAAAAATCTGTTGTGTAGTCAGCCATGTTAAATACTAAATGCAAAATCACATGACATACCCGCCCATGTGAATCATCCCTAATCAGTTTCTTAAAAATACAGTGTGTATAAACTTTCCTTAAATATTAAATATATATTCCAATCTAAGAATCAAACTCAACTTTAAATTCAGTAATGCCAAAAATGAAAATATATAATATATTACAACACATGTAAAAAGACATAAAAAATAATAAAATAAATGCTTTTTATGGAGCAATAATAATTAAGCCCCAGTATTCTAAAAGAGTTCAGTTTCACCTTCCACAGTAGTTCACATTTTTCTAAAACATTAGGGATGCCTCCTTCCAGTTCCAAGAGGTCCATAAGATCAATCATTTGAAATTTAAAGCCAGTGTGTCTTTTGTCAAGCTGTAGGTGCTGAGTCAGTGCATTATTCTTGCAATTAGCTCTAATTTTGGAAAGATGGCCAGAAATCCTTCTTTTAAGTATGTTGAGCATTTTCCCCACATAAAATCCTTCACAGTCATTGCAGCTTGCCCTGTAAACCACTTGTATTGAGTTACAGTCACCTCTTGCATTAGTTTTAATCAGTATCTTTAAAGAAGGGCAGAAAAACATGTCTCCTCCTGCATGTGCTGACAAAAACACAATTGGCTCCACACTTATTTGTGTATGTATCCTGTTATCTGGGCCTACCTTCAACCCAACTTCTGAAGTTTCTGGCTTTCCTATACACAAAGGAGGGAGCTTCTTCAAGGATTTCCATTAGATACGAGCTTTCAGTAATTATGGCCCAATCCCCTATAATAATATTAATGATGCTGTGATAGTCAACAGTCAAAGTCAAGATACAACTGTCTTTAGATTTGTTGTCCATAGATTTCTTTAAAACTCTCATATAAGGACTGTTGAGTGTTGGTGAATTTGTATTTGTACTTTTTAGTTCAATTGTAGGTTCCAGAATGCTTCTTATCATATTCTTTCATATCCCCCTTATCAAAAAGTCAAATCATTTTCAAGATCATTCAGGTTCTTAAGGAAGGGTTCCATTTTCATAGTGATCCTCACCAACCTGTAGCCCTGGGACCTAAGAATGTTATGTTTTGTCCTGTGGGATGGAGATTCTTATTGTGTAGCAGGAGATTTACTCTGGTAGGTTTTCTGTAAAGATCTGTGTCCATTTTACCTTGGTCTAAGTCTTAAGTAATCTGCATATCTAAGAAGACTGCCAAGATGAGGCTGTGGGAAGAGATGAAATGCAGGAAGCTGGTAGTTTGATTCAGATAGTTGATAAAATCTTCTAATTTAGCACTTTCTCCTTTCCACACAAAAAAGATGTCATCAATAAAGTGCAGATGCACTGTACTATGCTGCATGTATTCTCTGTTGTTAGAACTTAATGGTCGCCCCACTTGCCTAGTACTATGTTGTCTGGGCATCCATGGCTATACCAGTCTTTTGTTTATAGTAATTTGTATTAAACATAAAAAATTCTAGGTAAGCACCATATCGAAAAGTTTACCTGTTCTTTCATGTTGTGCTGATGTGCCATTGTTGTTTTTCCTGTACAAATCAATCACTGTTTCAATACAATAATTATACGGAAGTATAGCACATAATGATTCAACATCTATTGTTCATAAAATGCTATCAGCATCAATTGTAATGTTTTTTGTTTTCTTTAAAAAATCATTAGAGTCTTTTATGTGTGAAATGTTCTTCTCAGCCAAAAGTTGTAACAAAAAAGTCAGGTAGATGGCAGCAGCTTTGGTCAGAGAACCCCCCCCCCCCTGCTTGCAACCACTGGCCTGTAAGGAGGGTTTTCTTGATTTTTATGTAGCTTAGGAATTCCAAAGAATTCAGGCAAGGGGGTTGTCTGTAGATAGTCAAACAAGTTATCTGTTAACAAACCATCATCATAAAGTGCAGTCAAGGCTGTGTACCCATTGTTATATTATGCCTTAATCTCTTCTAAATTTAAAGATTCTTAATATTTAGTGTACTCACCATTTCTTCTGTCCTCTGGTTATAGCTGCTGGTATCAGTAACAACACTACTCCTTCCCTTGTCAGTCTCCATAACCCATCAAGAGTTATCTCTGCCTAGCTCTAACAAACCTTTTTCTCACCTTTGTTAAGGTTGTAGAACTTTCTGCATGCTGTTTTTTGCAGTACTATCCTGATGTCCATTTCACATTTGACCTCAAAGGCTACTAAAGTTTGGTGTAAGGGAGGACAGTAATTACTGGGTCTTTTTATTGCTTCTTCAATATTTTTTTTCTCTGTGGTATCAAATTTGCCATGGTACAGAACCTTCAGATTCAAATTTTTGACATACGATTTTAAATCACCCAGTACCTGTACTGTGTCAAACCTACAGTGGGGAACAGAAGTTAATCCCTTTGAAACCACACTAATCTCAATGTCAGTAAGTTATTTTTTGAAGTGATTCCACACAACAGAGTATGTTAATAGTGTAGCTGGTTTCTCTGTCTGCTTCTGGGTCATGTGGTGTAGTTGGGCTTCCCCATGTATTTCATTTCCCTCACTCCTGTCTCTTGCTTGGTTCTCCGGTCTTCCAGAGGGGCTCTGACTGGGGCTGGGGATCATTGAAACTCCTCTTGTGCCCTTTGGCATCTCAGGAGATTGTAGTGGTAGAGTTCCTGGTGACTCTGATAGAATTGTCCACCCCTGGAGCTCTGACATTGGTCCTGGTAATGGTATTGGTACTGGTCCTTTTGTTGGTGTTATGGTTTATGTCTGTACTGATGGTAATGTCCCTTTTGGGGGTGTGGGTCTTGGTGTTCCAGATGCTGATCTTGGTAGTCATGCTGTCTTTGGTCTCTGTTGTCCTATAAGGTCTGGATCTGGTGTTGATTCTGATTCAAGTGTTCTTCTACCATATCTCTCTGATGGTTCTGGTCCATTCTGTGATATTGGGTCGGGTTCTGATCTAGGTAACCCTGCACCTTGTTGAACCTCCAAAGTGTGCTGGGAGCCAATCTGTGAAGATGGTGACAGTGGGGGAACTTGTTCCATCCATGTCATGCCTCTGGTTCTTTGTGTCAATTTCCCTGTCAAAAAACCTGCTGGGATTGCTGGTGGTATTTTCTTAGTCTTTGTTGAATCTCCTGTTAGCATGCCTATAGTTGCTGTAGTTAAACACTCTTCTGTTTTTATTCTTGTTTTTTGTCTTATTAAATCTGTCAGGGTCATCTTTACCATACTGATCCCTTTTTATCTTCTTCAGTTTACATTCTTTAATGGCTTGTTCAAAGCTTTTTACCCTCTGTCTCAGAGAACCAAACCTCTCATCAAGGTCTTTGAGGTTCTCATTTAATATAGCTGTCTCCATCTCTGAAATTACAGCTTTAGTTGCCTCCTGTTTAGCCTATCTTTAAGGAGCAGTCTTATGAGGTTGTAGCTAGCATTAGTTAAGGTATCAAGCCATTCAGCCTTCAGGGTTTCATCCATATTATTCCATTTAAGCTTCTTGTTTAGGCGCAGCCCCCTAGGCAGTCTGTTCTTATCTAGACTTTGTTGTAAGTAAATTTGCTCCCAAAATAGCCTTTCCGTGCATTTCAGTTCTTTTTCTGCTTTATTAAAAGAGTCAACATTTTTTCATACCTAGGTTATGAACTTCCTGACCATTACTGTTTGGTGGATTAATCCTGTCATCATCACTCTGCTCCCAGTTAGGTGCTGCCAGCAAGTCCAATAGTCTGCCATTTTCCATGTTAAATTCTCAATTGTGGAAAAAAACACACACACTGCAGTCCAAGAGGACTAATGGGTGGATAAAATACTGCAAAGACCTTACATTGTACAACTGCAAAAAGAATAATCTGTGGTATCACTTGAAGTCTCAGAAAACCCAGTATGTAACCTATACGGGGTCAAAAACGAACCAATCAGAAACTTTGCAGTGTGGAGGGCATAAAGTTTACTCCTTGAAATATGCTATGCACTTAGTTCACTAATAAAAATCAAACTTTAAAATGCATACTACAAAAGAATAAAATAAAATAGCAGGTAGTCCACAAGTGGAATATCCTTTATGGAAGCACACAAACAAGTGGTGCTAGTTCAGTATAATGAAAAACATTAAAGACAGTCATTATTTATATATAATCAGGTTATATGGAGCAAGGGAGTGGTTACAGAGGATGGTCCTGTTAAGAGCAATAACAGCATTAAACTCATTCCTTTAACAAAGTCCCATACCCCCTTAACGCCATAGTGTAAACAGAGACTGTGCTACCTTAGAACTGAAACTAAAAAGCTAGAGACAAATTAAAATAAATAACATACGAACAGCTTATTAAGGCTAACCTACTAATCCAAACTTTATTAACTAAGAAACCAACTCACTAACAAAATGGCTAATTAACTAAAAAAACAACTACCACTAGACATCTGTTAGAATAAATATTAGTAACTTATAAACTGAAACACTTTTAACAAAGATCGCTTTGGTACCAAATAAATACTTCATCAGGTTTGTGTGTGAAAAAAACATATCATAATATTAATGAACATGTATAAATCTACAAGTCAACACCTAAGTAGGATGAAAATTATAGCTATAATATCTAAGGTGGAAATACAGTAGAACTGTTAAAAATAAAGCATTAAGGCCCTGGGGATGTGTTCAAGTGTGGCATCTAACTAAGAAAGCACCTAGTTTAAATGAGTGAATGTATCGGAAAACAGCACCAATGTCAGTTATTTTCATTGTAAAATATTTACAATGCTTGATATTTGCTTATAACAATATTAGCATGTAATGTTAGCATTAGTCAGTCTTGTATCAGACTATTAATGGTCTTTTAAACAGTGGATAAATGTATATTTATTGTAATGGAGAAGTTGAATGCGACATATAATGGTTCTAATGATGTTTTCTTTTTTTTTTTTGTCTCTCCCACCCCTCATATTGTTTTTTTTACATATGTGAACACACTGTTCTGATGTTTTACTTTTCTCCCAACAAACAAAATGATTTTCAGCACAGGGAAGTAGGCCAACTGCTGTGGCTCAGCCTGCCAGCTCTCCTTCAGCTCTCGCACCAACACCCAGCACATCTGGGACACAACCTGGCAGTACTGCCTCAGCAGCCCCTGCACTACTTGGCCCATCCACATCAAATAGCATTGCCCCTTCTGCTAGTGCATTGGTACCCTCTGGGAGTATTGGTGGAGGTGGGCATTACATCACCCATAAAAAGCTGCCAGGGATAGTGCATGAGGTAATATACAGTTGCACTGGTGCCTGCCTCAGCCACCTGGAGAAGTTGCTCCTTAGAATGCAAAAAAGACCCCCATGTCAAGCAATCCCACAGGTAGCCAAGGACAGTGATGACAGTCCTGAAGGTGAAAGCTAGATTCTCACTGTTTCATGTTTGATGAGCATGTGCCTCTGATGCCCCCTACCTATCGCCAGTCATGGTGTCCCCCAACCTTTTGTGTCCATCTCCATCCCTGTATCTGTCTTATTTGTCCTGTTTGTATGTACATGCTTCTTCACCTACCCTACCTACTTGATCCTGACATTCCTATGTCCATTCTCCAGTATTCTTCACTTTTAAAATCCACAGAAAAGAAATTGGCACCTGTCCCACAAAAGAAAAAAAATTGTCCCATACATACTGTAACTCTCCACTTTGCATATGTGTCCTCTTGACACACTTGATTTGGTGCAATTGACTATACAACATTATTGTGTTGCTGTCACCCACCTGTGTTGTGGTGTTGTCCAAATTCATCCAATTTTCTATCTATGTTCACATTATACTCTAAAAGAAGTGGATAGCTATGATTCTTTCCTAATTCCCCCTGCAGATTCCTTTAATGCTTAATGCTTCCCCTTTGTTCTTCTCTCTGCTTGCCCCCCATTTCATGACTTTCTTATCTGCTCAATTTTCATACCTTCAATCTGGCAAAAACTAGCATCACACATGACAAACATGACCAGAAATGTCCCATAATAAAACCTTCACTTTTTGTCCTCTGCATTTGCACATAGTTTTGCATTGCACACCAGTGCAGAGCAGTGGCGATTGGCTGTTCACATTCCATGGTAAAGCCTGATGATTTTTTTTGCCATAGGCCACACTAGTACAATTACCTCCATGCAATGCTACTCAAATTTGCTGCACTAGAGGAACCCAGCATAAAACCAGAGCAAAGGCAGTACTTTGAAACATTTACTCTGACAGATCTTTAGACTGCTGAATGTAACAAAATGCAACTTCCTATGTGGAGTGTTGGCATAACTAAATTGACTGAAAACTTTTTGACAATATACTCAAGGGTTCAATTTCAGATGTATCTCTCATCATTTCTTAGTGTGATGATATAAATGTATAATATATTTAATCACCCACATATTAAAATTTGCCAAAGTAATGAATTTTCATGGAGATATATTAATTACTACTCAGAAACAAGTGTGATATCCATCCCCATTGCTATCCCATATTTACCTAACCTCGTTCTGCTTGTCACAAGCCTGTTGTACCTCTCCTAAGCCTTCTCTACCCTTATGTCACTCATGTCACACTACATAGAATGTAATGTTAATAATGACAACAGACCCAAAATAAAAATTACCATTAAAGTGTCATTAAAACAACACTGCTAGGTGTATGTTCATCTCTCCTTGTATTCATCCCATTACTTAAATTCCTCTTTATGTGTGTGTCACGTTTGCAATAATGGTCACATCTGCGTAGCTAATGCCATACTGACATAGTCTGTAAAAAAGTGAATAATCTGTATTTGAAGCCTGTGTTATCTGTGCCCTGACAAGGAACTTACTGCACTTACATCTGGTACCATTGGGATAAACTAGGCAGCATGGTTATTTTTTTACATTCAGTACTGTCCAAAGTGCTGATGGCCATCCATTGCTGCTTAGCCTGTTTGCGTGAAGGAACATGAACCAATAGAAATATTACTATTTTCCAATTTGAGCAATGAACTTCATTTCCTCGTTGCTTAACTCTGCGAAAACAGGGAGGGCAATAGCAACAATTTTTAATGTCATGAAGGTTATGACAATTCCAATATAAACTACAGTATGAACAGCATATCTGTCAGCTATTTCTCACATAACATATATTTTCAAGTTCACATTTTATTCATGAAATAGGAATTTTGCATGCGCTAACACTGCTATAGTTCACACAAATGAGTTTCTCAGAGATGCACTATGTAAACAGATGTTTGGCATTTCTTACTATGGTTATTATCCAGTTATCCTCTATCTCATCAAAAGACATTCATAAACACAAAAGAAGGGAAAGGATGCGGTCTTCACTGAAGACATACTTCAGACCTATGTGTGCCTTGCAGCAAAGCACTTGCAAATGATATCTCAGTAAATGGCCCACTGTCAAGTACTCTACAGAAATAAAGAGCACAAATGCATTGTTATATTTAATATGGGTTTATAATGACACTGGACGTTGGTCATGACTGATCAAAACACATTGATATTGTCAGAAAACTCTAGTACTGTGGACATCAATTCATCAGAATACGAACATACATACATCAACTCTTGCAGTACTGCTGTTTCCAAAGTTTATGTGTGTGTGTGTGTGTGTGTGTGTGTGTGTGTGTGTGTGTGTGTGTGTGTGTGTGTGTGTGTGTGTGTGTGTGTGTGTTTGTGTATACAAAATACTGAGAAACAGGTACATGTATGTCTCAGTTGTGCAACATGAATTCATGACAGATTATTTCACCTAGGTCACCATGATGTCTTTAAAAGTATTTTTGCACACTGCAATCACAAAATCAAATCTGAAGTCCAGCCTTTGCACACAAGTCTCATAATGGTATATGTTATGTGCAACTTTATGAGGATGCCATCTTTTATACAGACCACTATGACAATGAAAATATCAGACTTCTGTGATGGTGCAAATGTTAAGTATTGGGTTTTACAGCTGGACTAACTAGTTAAGCAGGAGTTTGAAAATACACAACAGCCAACTTGTTTGTGTGCGTGTAGTCAGAGTCTATGTCCTAATCTCCTCAAAGTCCCATTGAGAAAAAAAAATACAGTTATATATGACTACACAGCAATTTCGTAAAGCCTTCCCAACATCTTCTTCTCACTATACACTGATGATATCATCTGCTATAAAGTATTCCCTAACAAGAAAAATCAGACTTGTGCTGTGGTGCTAGCATTAATTACTGTGTTATCAACTTGTGTAAATATTTAGCTAGTGGGTTTAATCTCACTGCAGTCAGCTTGTGTGTGTATTCAGTTAACTGTCATTCTGGAGACCATTTTAAAGCAGCATGTGAGACACTACTACCAAAATCTTCTTATCACCATACACTGATTATGTCATCTGCTATAAAATGTTCTCTGAAAACATAAAAGTCAGACATGAGCTGTGGCACTTGCTTTAAGTACTGTGTTCTTTTGCTTGTGTAATTAGGTAGATAGATGTTTTAATCTTACTGCATTTAATTTGTGAGTGTGTATATATGTGTATTCCATTAGCTCTTATTCTGCAGACCATTTTTGAGCAGCATGTGAGACAATCTTACCAGCATCTTCTGCTCGCCATACATTGATTATGTCATCGGCTATAAAGAGTTCCCTGACAATAAAAACATCATTATTATTCTGTGGTGCTAGTGTTAAGTACTGAGTTCTCTACTAGTTTGTGGAAATGTCTACGTAAAATTTCTAATTTCGCAGCAGTCAACGTGTGTGTGTGTTCAGTCAGCTATTGGTCAGGAGACAATTTTAGAGTAGCATGTGAGACACCTCTACCAATATTTTCTTCTCACTGTACCCTGATGATGTCATCTACCATAAAGTGTTCTCTGACAATATGAAAGTCAGAATTGTGCTGTGGTACTAGCAGTAAGTACTGTGTTCTCTAGCTTGTGGAGCTAGGTAGGGTTTCTAATCTCTCTGCATTTAACTTGTGTATGTTCAATCCTGATCAAATGACATTATAACTCCATTGTGCTCAGCCCTCATCACTACAGTAATTGCGAACAATGCACACTTTACCATGTAACTCACCACACATCTGCAACAGCTGGAACAACACCAGAGATTTTGCACAAGGAAGATACACTGTGTAAAAGACAAGTCCTATATGAAAACATTGAAATTCATATCACTGTATGCTGTCCCCTACAGATACTAAGGGCTGATTTGTGTTTGGCCTACAGGGCAGTCTGCAATCTGGCCCTGATGGAAATGTTACACATTGGTAAAGCAAACTGCACAAGGGTCACTCGTTCCAAGGTTGTTAACCTACAGTAGCCTCTGACATAATAAATCATGTTGGATAGAAACATCTCTCAGATACTACCCCTTATCTGGAACAAGCTTCCCATTCATGTAAAACTAAGGCCTTTCCTGACCCCATTCAAATGCTACCTACATCAATGAATGGTTAATGGTAATTACACTCTTGGTGTTGTGCCCATATCCATCATGGATAGAGGCACTTGGTCTTAGATAACATAATATAGGCTCATAACTGTGTGAACTTTGTTCACATAGCTATTTAAAATTGCAAACTCATGTTAAATATGGTTAGGCTTTTATGTCATCTTGGGACATTAACTCTCCTATGAACATATGAAGTCCAATTGTATCTTAGGTACAGTTATAGTGTGACTGTACAGCATTATGGACATAGCAGTACAGCACATCAGTATTACCACTTGATAGTTTGTGTGAACATATATGCATGCATGTCAGGATTTCATGCCAGCATAACAGTTTCACTTGCAATGTCAGAGGGTCAGTGATCATGTGGCACATCTTGAGATTTAACATGTGCTTATAGAGTGTGCTCATGCATTGTTTGGTATGTGAACAAAATATCAGAGTGAAAGCTTCCTCGCTAATTGACGCTAGACTTTGCACTGCTATAGTTTCTTTGCACATGGGCATAGTTGATGCAATGCTATTAGTCTCACATACTGCTGTACCATTCATTATAACACACCTATTCACACAGCAGACAATATCCATTGCTAGTACAAGTGGCACATGCATGCAATACACAACTGTGTGTAGGGAATCCACTCATAGCAGTGTGTTGTTTGTAAGTGTTGTTATCCTTATGGCCAATACCTATGTTAGACAGGGACCTTTAGTCAAGTGTATTACATATGGCACAGTGAGCTTGCACACATCTTGTCATCCATACAGGACTATTCTTTGGTATGCATGTCTATTAGAAATTGACGGTGCAGGTTTCCCTTCAATGTGTTTTACAAGCTGCATGTGTGATATGTCTTTCTGTGCTGCAGTAAATACAGAGATCATTGGCAATACTGATGACTGATTCTTCCATGTGTGCTTGTAGCTTATGCATCATGCAAACCTCTCAAGTGGCCAGTATTGCCCCTGAATTTAGCTATAGGTTTAACACTGTTCAGAGTCCATTCACAGACAATTTGTTTTTGAAAAAGGGGTGGTGAATTCCCCTTATAGAATATTGGCAATCATTATAGTTGTAAATATCTGTTTATATATATATATATATATATATATATATATATATATATATATATATACACACACTAATATGATTATATGACACTTGGTTAAATGTCCACTTGATTGAATCCCAGATAACTAGTTGAAAGCAAAACCATTCTGATTGAAACAGCATTTGTTCAAATTCCATACAACTGAAACATCAAATAGTCAAAAGCACCCAAGGCAAAACATTTAAAAAACAGTTTTTCATTTGCAAGGATACACCTCCTCTGCCTCAAAAATGTGAAGGGCCCCCTCTCACTAAAGCATACTAAGTCCATGGTTGTGCAATTGCAGGGGAAAAGAGAAAATGCCATGTACATGGAATTACTACCAGTGTACAAACAGAAACCACAACAACAGTAAGAAAGTACAGACAACACTTAAAACTAGAATAACTGCCTTATTATGCTTCCACTATTTCTACTTCTCTTATAGAGACCTATGCATAACTATGTCACATTCAACTAACCAGACTTTCATTCTAATATAAATTCAATTAAGCGGGCTTTCAACCAGTTGAATTCAGTCATTTGGGTTGCTTAACCAAAGCGGAATTTAGCCAAATGTTATGGTTCCATATATTGTGGGTGTAAAACAAGAGAATTCACAAATGACAGCAATTCATACCTCTCAACTGTACATATTTTTGCAGAATGTTCATATTTTTGCCTCATATTTTTGGTATGGTCCTCATAAAATTTTGTTTTTTCTGGTAAATTGCTGGCAAATCATTCAGAACTGAAGTCAGAAAATAATGACAGACATTTGAATTTCAGACTTCACCCCCTTCAGAAAATGCATGCTATCGCAAAACCTCTTACTCTATCAACTGTCTATGTAAAAGCAATATTTAAAAATTGTTCCTGTTTTTAGGCCTTTGTTCCCTCATTATTTATGGCTTTGTCCAGATTTGTTGTTCTAAGAGGCTAAGAGGTACGTGAGCGCATGCTGATTTGTGTGAATCACATACGACTGAAATTAGTTTTATAAGTGTAGTTAAGTTAGACTTTGCAAGAAAATTAATATTTGAATAAAAATTGATGGTTTTGAAGATGTGCTAGACTGTTATAGCAGTTGGTATGAATATGCAAGTATTCAGAGTTAGGGTCAGAGTAAGATATAGGTAAGGGGATAGATTTAGTGTTTTGCATGTTTTGTGTTGCATATGTTCCTTGTCCTTTTGTCTTGTGTAGTGGTACTTTTAGGGAAAGGGTTTTCAGTAATGTAATGGGTAAGGTTAGGGTTAGCATACATGAGTAAGTCAAATAGTGGGGGCAAACCTTAACCACAAATCAATCCTTGCCCATAACTCTAACCCTGCACATTACATTACTAAAAACCCTTTTTCTTTCAGTATCACTATCAGGGTGACACTTGATCTCAGTTTTGTAGCTGGTGTTACTGATATAGAGCTTTTTTAGAGGGAGAGAGGCATTCAATGTTTTGTGACTCACTCTCATGAGGCATTCCGTGTTTTGTGACTCACTCTCATGAGTCATTCAGGGTTTTGTGACTCTCTCATGAGTCATTCAGGGTTTTGTGATTTGATCTTTTTTTGCCTACCATTTGAGATTCTCTCTTTCCAGTATTCTACCTGTCATTACACACACACACACACACACACACACACACACACACACACACACTCATGTGCGCACACGCATGCACGCACGCACACATACACACACACACACACACACACACACACACATATATATATATATATATATATATATATATATATATATATATATATATAAAACAGATCTACCAAAATTGTCAATCCTCTCATTGGTCTGTCTGTAACCTATTTAAGTACTTTCCCACCCACAGTTTTTCATATATCCACAATACTAAGTGCCCATACAGGAAATCAGTATTGCACTTGAGTAAACCTCTCTTACTACAAATTGTCTCCTGCTCATTTTCCCAGAGCTCCTATCTGCTTGGCACCCTCACCACACTCTGAGGGGTTCCTGAAGTAATGCTGCTCCATCCTTGGCAGATAAGAGATGTATTTTATGGTTTTACACTTCAGTTAACCGTTTAAAGTGTTACTGCTTCATTTTTGTTTTATTTGTTGATTTTGCCTTGAAATCATTCTAAGGGTCCTTAATACTTGAAATTACCTTGTCAAGAAAGGTTGTTTAAGTTGTTTTGCTGTAGCATTACACTGGTAAGCAAGCTTTCTTGGAGTTGTTGCAGCAAGAGGTTTGCAGTGCCACATACAGATACAAATGCCCAGAAAATAAATTGTATCTATAAAACTTCCCTTAGACCTGAAACCTATAATTTAGTGTTGCTAAAACAAAGTCATTGTGTGGAGACAAGCTTAGAGCAGCTAGTTTGCACATTTAACTGCACTACTATAAAATCTTACAATCTAGCCTAGTCTAGCTCCAAACCTCAGAGACTATCAAAAGAGACCTTTGTATAACCCAGTCCATAACTTACAGTAGCCCACCTAAATACTGGTCCAGACATCATAGGTATGCAATTTCCAGTAGCCAGCTTAGTAGATATGGGCATCCTGAGACAATGTAGCAATTTTCTCATGTTAACAACCATTTAATCTTTAAAGCAACAAACACAGTATGTGACAGGTGCACATACACAATGTCACTGAAGGCAAAAATCTTGCAAAAAACACAAGGTTGTGAAGAACAAATACACTTCATCAACTACAAATAGTGTCCACCACACATACAGACCAACTTACGCTGAGGTACTAAAAGAACTCCTAAGTCTATAAATGACAATGTCTATCATCAGCAATTTCTAAAGCACTCACAAAAAGCAACACCAAACACCACATATATGCTTGTACCCAGTGGAGCCCCAAGAGTAAAGCCATTAAGCCAAGCAAACACATACCTAGTTCTCTTGTTATGGGGGACTCCATTGTATGATATACAGATGCCCCACTCACCAGACTGAACAAGGAGAAGAAAATGGCTAATTGCTTATCTGGAACCAGGATCTGTCAGGTTACACACACACTCAAGTCACTACACCATAGGTACCAGTGCAAGTCCATGTGGGCATTAATGACCTGAGACAAACTTTCCAGGACTATATGAAGAGAGACATTGTCGATTTCTCTGAATATGTGTCTCAGGCAGCTATGTGCCTTGCATTAACCAGTATTAAACTTCACCAAGCATGATGTCACAGTAGGAACAAAAGATGACTGACTTCAATAAGTGGCTTCATTTTCTGTGCCTTTCCAGGGGGGTTCAATATTTATCAACATGGGAGGTCATGGTTAATAAACCACTTTACTTTGCAAAGGATGTTCTGCGTCTGTCTCCCCTATGTTTCTGAATATTGACTAAAACTTTATTCAATCCCTTAGAGCCTTTTTTTAAACAATACCAAATTGACAAACCTATCAACAAAGCAAATAAAACCCAAAGAAAAATAAAGGTGTTTTTGCTCAGTGCTATGAGCCTAAACAAGAAACTCCTATAAGCTGTTATTCTAGAGAATATAGACATCAGTGCAATTACCAAGACATGGTTTAAATCCACAGAAAGTACAGTGCAGGACTTTAGTGGCTTCTACACATTTAGACCATCAGCTACACAGACAGAGACCAAAGGTGAAGGAGTCTCTACCTTGATTAAACAAGACAATGCCCTGGAATTTATCCATGTGTAAATCACCATAGGCAAACTCCCATACCATATCCTGGCAAGCTATAGGTCACCCTGTATGTTCTTAGAATCCTACAGTTCATACCTAGATCTAGTAAAAACACCACTATTAAACCAAATACACTATTCATGGGAGACTTTAACTACCCCTCTATAGACTGGGAAACATGTATTGCCTCATATTTGCAGGCACAATGATTTCTGGACTTTATTCACACAAATACCCTTCACCAAATAGTGCGCACACCCACCAGAGGTTCAAATATACTGGATCTGGCACTCACCAATATGAGAAAGCTCTGTCTGACTGCCAAAAATCTTCACTCACACAATCCATCCACCTCTTTCTAGATGCCCTTGTTTCCTTTTACCTTCTTCCTGTTTGCCCCAAATCTTCTTTACTAGATTGTTTTCTGCTTTTTTGCACATGTGCCTGAACCATTATAATCTCTTCTTTTTGATCTTTTCTGCAATTGGAGCTACTTTGGCTTCTGCTCTTATGTTCTCATTTCTTTGTCTGTCCTACTGTGTGCATTCTACCTCCCATCTCAGATACTTTATTTCCATCACCTCTAGCTTCCTGGTCTTCTCTGCCTTTACTGCTCAGTTTTCTGGACCATACAGTAATACTGGTCACTCCACTGTTTTGTGCACCTTACTTTTCAACTTCTTTGCCATTCTTTTGTCATACACTATACATGAAATTCTATGTCATGTGGCTGCAGCCCCTTTAATTCTAGCTTTGACCTCTTCATTCATACCTCCCTTCTCCTCCTAATACTTGAAGCTATTAACCTGCTCTAGCATCTTCCCTTCTATTTCAATTCTCAGCTTCTTCTCATTTCACCAGTTTGCTGCCATTACAACTGTCGTATCTGTACTTAGTTTCATCCCATGTGCCTTCAGTTTTACATTCTATTCCCCAAGTCTTTGCTGATCTGGCAATAATGCCACATAATCTGTACACAGCAACTTTGTTGATATGTCCACGCCATCCTGTTTGCTAATATAACTTATCAGTATAAACAGCAGTGGGCTCAGAGCTACACCCTGATGCACACCACCTCCCACTGGGCATCCCTCTGTGCGAACAAACAGTGTTCATACTTGAATTACTGGATCTTTGTACATAGCCTCCACTAATTCTACTGATGTTTCTGGGACTTTGGTCCACCCTAGGACTACCCAAAACAGTTTTCTTGAGACCTTGTTATATGTTTTCTCCAAGTCTAGGAATGTTCAATTGGACTCTTTCCTCATCACTAGCTTCTAATCAGCTATCTGTCTCCCTGCAAACATTGGGTCAGTTTTGCTGCATCCTGATCTGAATCCAAACTGCTCATCTCTCATCTTACTTTCAACTACTCCGAGTATCCATTTGTCAATCACCCTCTCCAGAGCCATTGTGCAATGTGACAGGAGCTTGATACTTCTGTACTGCCCACAGCTGTGGATGTCCCCTTTATTATTGTACACTGCCGTGAGTATGTTTATTCTCCAGTTATCTAGGATATGCCTTGCTCTCCACTCTGCAAATTACAACATTAATAGCATGCCCCTAAGAGTGGACCCAGTGGTGAAATAGCTAGGTACACAAACAGAAAGTAACCTGAATTTTGGCCACCATTTATCCACAGTGATGAGGAAGTTCTTCTATGCACTCAGCTTGTAAGGAAGGCATGCTATCCAGATCCAGTGAGGTTATAGTCCCACTGTACTCAGCCCTCATCAGATCAATAACTGAGTGCAATGCATGGTTCAGCAGGTACCTGACCAGGCATTTGCAACAACTCTGAGGTTCCTTACAAAAAGCAAAATACAGGGTGTAAACAACATGTCCTATGCAGATCACCTAAAAGCCCTATCCCTTTACTCTGTCTCATACCAACTATTAAGGGGTGATCTATACCTAACCTACGAGGCATTCTTAAATCTGTTCCTGATGGAACTGTTACACATTCACAAACAAACAGCATGAGGATTACCCAATCCAAGGAGCTAAAGTTGGTCTGTGACATGAACAAAACGTTCTGAAGGGACAGATATGTGTCTCAGAGATTACCACTTTTCTGGAACAAGCTACCTATTCATGTAAAGCAGAAATCTTCCCTGACCCTCTTCAAACATAATTTGGATCAACAGATAGAGAATCATAAATTCACTCCTGGGGTGGCACCTATGTCCCTTATGGACAGGGGGAGTCTGTGAAATATCTAAAGGCAAAGGCACAAACCTAAGCCATCCTCTACATCATAGGTATCAAAAATCTGGGTAGAAATGCCTAGGCTTATAAGGGCTCTTGAGCCATTAGACTAGTAATCTTCTATGAACCTATGAATCTATGATCATCCTATTAAGCAATAGGTTGTCAAAATTCAATGTTCTCCCCGATCCCAACTTTACAGCAACCTATCCAAAATTGTTCACTGAAACCCTATACAACAATGTTAAAGGCTGTATAGAGGCTGCTGTACAGACTAGAAGAAAGCCCAAAACAAGCTCTAAAAACAAACCACAGTGGTGGAATCCTCCCCTTAATAGGGTATATAACAAAAGGAAAAAAGTCATGGCTAAAATCAGGAAGAGCAACTCCCATAATGATAGGAACTGTCTAATTAAACTAACAGGAAACTAAGAGGACTAACCAAGTCCAACAAGGTCAGTTTTGAGGTCAAGATAGCCTCACAAGGTAAAGACAGCCACAATGCCTTCTACAGCTATGTCTGAAACCACAAAGGCAGTGCACATCAGTGTGCAGAACTGGTGGTCATTAGTGCCAACTTCACTAAGCAGAGCGACATAGCAAAATTGTTGGTTGACAGATTCAGCTAAAACTTCATCCCCCACTTCTCTCCAACTCCCCCCATGAAATACCTACTAGCATAACCCAACCAACTATTAACAAGAAGCAGGTCCTGGTAGCACCAAAGAAAGCCAAAAACACAGTCTCAGTTGGAGATGGTACCACTTGAGTCACTTTTCAACTATAGCCTCAAAACAGGCCTTATACCATAAGAATGGAGAACTACAATGGTTATTCCACTTCACAAGGGTGGACCATCATCCAACCCCAAACCTGTTAGCCTTACTAGTCTTAATATGCAAAGCCATGGAACAAGTTATCAAAGAAATGATCAACAAAGCCATATGCAACCTTCAGACACTAGACCAACTCAGTTTGGCTTTGTCAAATGAAGGGCATAAGTACTAAACTTGGTGGACTTATTTGAGAAGGTCAGTAAGGCAATGGATGAGAGGAAAACAGTGCATAACACCTACCTAGACCTGGCTAAGGCATTCAGTACAAAACTCTACTCAGGTATAGTTATCAAACTCACCAAACTGGGCATCAACCCCTACATAACTTGCTGAATTGCCAGCTGGCTCACAGACAGGACCCGGGAAGTTAGGATTGGTAAAACCACCTCCACTAAGAGACCAGTCACCAACAGGGTAACTCAGGGCTCCCTGCTGGGACCGCTCCTATTTTACATCTACTTCTCAAAGGTAAAGGCTAATGTCAAGGGCTTTTGGCTGACCAGAATCACAAATGACTGCACATTGAGAGCTATCATAGACTTCCCCATGACACAAACATCTTACAAGAGGGTGTAATGCAGAGAAACAACTGGTGCCAGTCACAGAGTAAAACTCTATGCCAATAAGTACATTATAGTGCCTTCTGGGAAAACTACCACCCAGGCTAATTATGCCTTCAATAAGACTCGCCTAAGAGTTGACCAAGTAGTCAGGGATCTGGGAACATATGTAGACAGTAATCTGGCCTTTGACCAGCATGTGGCCAAGTTATAAGAATATCATCCTATGTCACCCAACTTGTTAGTAAGGACATGGCATCCTAGTCCAAAGAAGTCATAGCACCACTTTATTTGTCCCATATCAGACCCATTATTGAGTATAATGTCTACTTCAGCATGTAGCTGACGAGACATATGCAACAGTTGGAATGCCCACAAAGGTTCTTTACCAGGTGAATCTAGGCTATAAAGATATTATCCTGTACAGATAGACTGAAAGCCCTATCTTTATACTCTCCTGCGGGGTATTTAGAGGATATCTATGCCTGGCTTACAAGGCATCCTCAGATGCAGCTTTACTGGAGCTTTTGCACATCTGCAAAATGAACAGCATTAGAACCACTAGATCCAAGGATTTAAATTTTGCTTGTGACATAAATAAGACATGTTGGCAAGACAGATTTGCGTCTTAGAGGACCCCCATTCTCAGGAACAGGCTTCCTATCCATGTGAAGCAGAGTCCATCCCTAATCCTATTTAACAGTAACCATGACCAATGGATGTGAAATCGGAAATTCATCTCACCTCTGGCCCCCAGTTTCTCAGATTGACAGAGGAAGACAGTAATACCCAAACTAACATACCCCCACTATCACGTCTAGAAACTTCTTTACTCTTATCTTTCCTCGACATTGTCAACCATGCCCGAGACTCTGGCAATGTTGTATCCTCTCTGTTCTTGACTTATCTAAAGCCTTCAATACCATTTCTCATAACCTATTACTATCAAAG
>NC_056739.1:1598827203-1598887203 GCF_019279795.1 Protopterus annectens
ACAACTTGAGATTTACTGGATTGTCAATTGCCTAATTCAGGGGACAATGCAGGGGTTTACACTAAGCTGTGTCTAATTTATCAATAATACCAGCATGGAGGATAGTGTGAAAACCCTTGGCCAAGTTGTGATAAGCTGTGAGCACATAATGACCACTTTCCACAGCCTCTGTGTAAAAAAATTTAAACTTTTGTTGGATTCCTTTTCTTAGTTTTTGGTGGGAACTTTGCAATAAAATACATACCTGAAAGCTGCAGGTGAGGATCTGTTGTGGACAGATACCATGTTCATAGGTTCATAGGTTGGTACTAGGCTATCGGCCCTAGGGCCTATACAAGCCCAGCCATAACAATTCCCTGGCTATTTCTTCCCACACTATTTACTTCCCTGGACCCCTATCTAGCAGGGTGACTGACGTGATCCCCGGGGTGAATTTCCTTTCACCCATCCAATCATCAAGGTTCCTTTTGAAGAGGGCCAAAGAGACACTCTGTTTGACATTTATGGGCAGTCTATTCCAGAGTCTGGGGAGTCTCTGTGTCAGGAACCTATCCCTCCAGCATGTTTTGTTTATTGTGATGACAATGTTTAGATCCCTGGAGCGTGTGGCTCTGAGGGATTGGGATTTCTTTAAGTGTAGCATGTCCAACAGCTCTGGGTTTGACATGGCCTTGTATGTTAAGCAGAGATCGCTTCTGAGTTGACGATATGTGACAGAGTATAGCTGGAGTTTCTTAAGTTGGTCAGCATAGGGCATCTGCTTTAGTCTTGTGATTCTTTTAGTGAGGTATTTCTGCGGCCTTTCCAGTTGTTGCAGATGTCTTGAGAGTTACATACCAAATGGGGCATTGTATTCTATAATGGGTCTAATGAGGGATGAGTACAGTGGGACAATGACCTAATTTTTCTGGATGAAAAGCCCTTAGTGATGAGGTGTGCCATATAGAAGGATTTCCTTACTGTTGTGGCGATGTGGTTATCGAAGGTGAGACCACTGTCCACCTGTGTCACTAAGTCTCTTATCACACTTTTGGTGTTTAGTGTACTGCCACCTATGTGGTACTTCACGAGTACATGTTTTTTCCCAAAGGGGATAACTATACATTTCTTGGCATTGAGCTTGAGCCCATGGCTCTGGCACCAAGCATCTGTTTCTGTAAGGCCCTTTTGTAGAGTATCCACATCATCTGGGGATTCAATAATGGCTCCCAGTTTGCAGTGATCTGTGAACTTTGTTAGACAGAGTCCCTTAGTGTTGGCCTGTACTTTAGAGAAGTAGATGCCAAACAAGAGCGGTCCCAGGACTGAACCCTGAGGTACTCCACTTGTCACATGTCTGGAACTGGATTTGGAGTCGGCTAATTTTACAGTGTGGGTTCTGTCAGTAAGGCAGTTGGCAACCCATCAAGTGATGTAGGGATTAATGTCCAGCTTAGTAAGTCTATCTATGATTCCAGAGTGGCGGATGGTGTCAAAGGCTTTGGCGAGGTCCAGATAGGCTGTGTGGACTGCCTTACCCTCATCCACGGCTCTGGATACTGATTCGAAGAAATCAGTCGGGTTCAGGAGACAAAATCAGCCCTTCACGAACCCAAACTGGGTGGGGTCCAGTGTTTGAAGGTTGCCAATGTCTTTGTTTATAATTTCCATGATAATACGTTCCATGGCCTTGCAGATCAGGCTCGTCAGACTGATGAGGCGGAGGTTCCCGGGATACAAGGTGGATCCCCCCATTGTGGAGTGGGATAACTGTAGCTGTGCACCACTCAGTGGGCATGAAGCCTGAGGTGAGGCTATGATTAAACATAGGGGGGAGGGTGGCCTAATGGTTAAGGTGTTTGCCTTATGAACAGAAGGTGCAGGGTTTGAGTCTCACAAGGGATAACTGACTAGGCTTAAATGGCTCACAAGGGCAGTTAGCCTAGTACTAATCTATGAACCTATGACAGTTAAGTGAGGTGCCAGTTCATTTTGTAGTTCATGTAATACACAGCCCGGGATGTCATCTGGTCCCATGGATGCTGTATTTTTAGCTTTGGAGAGTGCATATTTTACCTGTGTGGCCATTATTACTGGAATTTGGCAATCTTCTGATATTGAGATGTGCCATTTAGGGGGTGAAAGGGGGGTAAAGTTGGCACTGAATTGATCTGCCAGGATACTAGCAATATCCTTGGGATCAGTATATTTAATGCCATTCTGTTGTAGCTCAGAGCAGATCTGAGCATTGCCATTACCATTCTTGACATAATTATAGAATGCCTTGTGGTTGTCTTTGGAATCTTTGGCAATTTTATTTTCATAAGGTGGTGGTGCTGCGGTAGCATTGTCGCCTCATAGCAAGACGTTGTCCCGTTCGATTCCCAGCTAGAGCGTCTTCTGTGTGGAGGCATACGTGAATGGGACATGCCTTCATTGAAGGTTGTGCATCAGGGCTGGTAACCCGGTACGTAAAAATCCACTACCAATCATTAGCGGACCGGAATTCCGCTGTGGCGACCCCTAACCGGGAAAAGCCGAAAGACACAAACAAACTAGCTTTGGAGGATTTTATGAGGGATCGCAGCTTCTTACTGAGGCTGGTAAGGGAGTTTTTTCCATCCTGGGATTTTTCTCTTTTCTGCAACAGTTTCTTCCTTTTGTTGTAAAGTTTGTTTATGGCAGGGGACCACCAGATTGGCTTCCTTTTTTTGTTGGAGAGCATCTTGGTTCTATTTGGGATGGCACGATTCATGCATGAGTGGATGCATACTCCTACTTGACATCTCTGCTATCCTTACTACAAGAACCACTATATGCTGGCAATGCCTATATGTATCACATTTATTTTTGTAAATCACACCTTAGAAGAACCTTCACAAACTAGAAAAACTTCTGGAAATTCACCTAAAAACCTAACTGCTCAGTATAAATCAAGTCACACAATTCATTCCTTTATTCCAGATGAATTTGCTTTATACTTCTCCTAATGTCATGTAGCATAATAATACAGCAACTCCCTTTCTCAGTCCCATCCCTCATTAACCTAACTGTTCTCCTTTTTTACTTAAAAAGAATATCTTGAGAAGACATAGAAAAACACTTACTCTCTTTTATCACATATGGTCCACCAAGCTCAGGTGGCCTAGTCCCCAAACTCATCAAACAGTACGATGACCTCCTCATTGCTCCATTTCATCAACACAATTTTCCTGAGATCCTGAAAAAAAAACAGCAGCCATTTCACTCTCCAAATGTTGTAAACTCTCTCTTTACTACTCCGTCATGCAATACTCCTTCTACCTTACTGAGGTAAACTTCTCAAAATGCCATCTGCAACCAACTCAATGGCTAGCTTTAATCATATAATATATTATCATCAAGTTAGCAGGACTTCATAAAAGGCAAAAGTCTCAAACTTCCATACACATTTTAACTGATACAACACAAGCAATAACAAGGACCACCTTACAGAAACCCTCTTTGTGGACTTCACCAAGTTCTTTGACTTAATTAACCATATAAATCCAATTAACAGCCTTGCTCAGTTTAACGTTGACTCCTTCACCCTAGTATGGTTCACTAGTTTCCTCCAAAACTAGAATCTTTTAAGTTAGAATAACAGATTCTCCTTCAAACAGCATATTATTACACAAGTGCCATAAGGCTCCATCCTAGCTCTCACCCCTTTTAATATAGTCATAAGTTTCCTTCTTACTGACCTCATCAAAACTCACCTTTCATTTTAATGATTTAGCCTTCTTTCCCTCCATCTCCAAATATGAATCTGCTTGTACGTCCAAACCACTCTCCACAAACTATAACCATAGCTAATGGACAAACCTCTAGCAGTGAATACCAGCAAAAGCAAAATGTTACACTTTGGATTTCCACACAAAATATATTAACTGCAACTACTCATTCCCCCATGCAATAGTCAGT
Source organism: Protopterus annectens (assembly GCF_019279795.1). Classification (NCBI taxonomy): domain Eukaryota; kingdom Metazoa; phylum Chordata; order Ceratodontiformes; family Protopteridae; genus Protopterus; species Protopterus annectens. Next base: position 1,598,831,125 of record NC_056739.1, read on the forward strand.
CTATTGAGTATGCCCAATCCTTTAAATACCTCAGTGTCTTATTAGATCTAGATGTAAATTCATCACTTCATCTGAATAATCTAAAAGCTAACATTAGGTCAGCTTTGTACAGTCACTACAAAGTTTCAAATTACCTAACTCTGATGGCAGGAATGCTATTACCAAAAATATATTACTACAGTATAAATAGTTACTACTCACACAGTCCAGCAGACCATTGAAGAGCCTGTCCCGAATTCCCAAAGTACTGTCTGGTTAAGTGTCCTGCTCAAAGTCATGCAATAAACAAATGAAATCTGCAGGAATCAAACCCTATACCACAGAAAGTGGCTTAACATTTCACAGCATTAATCCTCCTCACCAGTTACCAATTTTAATATGCCCTTCTGCTATGTACCTATTATTGCAAAACACAGCACACACACACACACACACACACACACACACACACACACACACACACACACACACACACACACACACACACACACACACACACACACACACACACACACACACACACACACAAGGAAATGTAAATTATGTCAAACAAAATATGTTGCTTTATCCTTCTCAGACCTTGAAATGAGTATCAATATACCATTCTACAAAAAAAAAAAAAAAAAAAACAAGCTAACATGTTACGGATTTTTAAAGAGTGAGCAGATTCCTCTTACACTACCCAGTGCACAAAATCTTATTCTATCAGTCTACTCCCCCTCTAGCACATAGACTTTGTGTTATAAATAACTCTTACCTTCTTTACCCATATTCTAACAATCCTGTGGTCCTTACCAGAGTAACACACTTTTATCAACTGACCACAACTTCCCCGTTTAGCACACACCCTTTGGCATGCATTTCAAAATGATATCCTTAATGTACAATACTTCAATACATTCTGAAAAAATCAACTTTAGTTACTTAGAAAGAACCTCTTGATCTTGTTTTAACAATCACTCTATAACATAACTGCTCTATTTCTTTATTATACCTCCCCTAAGACTTATAGTCATTAGTAGTGACTAGACTGGCAGTCGAGGGGACCACTGAGGAGCCTGGTCCAAGTTCTAAGTTGCCCCCAAGCACTTTCCGGTTAAGTGACTTGCTCAGAGTCACAAAGGAGTGTTGAGGGAACCGACCCTAAAAGACATAAACTACCACTCAGAGTCTTAACCCTCTGTGCCAACTGCCAGAATACACATCTGGCTTATAGCATTTACCTTTGATATCACACTAACTCTTTATTTCTTCTACATGCATATCTTGTATTGTTGCAGTTCAATGTTTGTAAAGTTTATACTCATCATTACCGTGGTCACCAGCATTCCCTTTTGCACATTTTTACAGGAAGTCGTGGCTTTGTGTCAACTGTCATCACTTCTCTCAATTCCAAGTCTCCTTCAACAGTCATTCCCAAAAGTCACAGGTTTCTCTCTTGCAGTCCATCCATTTCTTACCTGGATGTCCTCCATTCCATTTGCCTTATTCTGTTTTTCTCATATCTTCTTTCCAGATCTTCTGCTTTTCTGTACATGTGACCAAGCCACCATAATCTGTTCTCCTTGACTTGCTCTGCAGTTCACTTTGGTTTGGCTTCTGATGACTCACAGTGTGCATCCCACTACCTGCCTCAGGCATTTAACATCAGGCATTTCTTATCCATCACCTCTAGCTTCCTCAGCTGCTCTTCATTAACTGCCCATGTTTCTGTGCCATACAGCAGTACTGGTCACACCACTGTTTTGTAGACCTTACTTTTCAGATTTTTTGGCATTCACCTGTCACACAGTATCCCTAATACTCTGTGCCATTTAGCTGCAAAACCTATGATTGTAACTTTGATCTCTTCATTCAGACTTCCCATCTCTTGAACCACATCCCCTGGATACTTGAAGCTGGCTCCCATTTCATTACTTTCCCTTCTGTCTCAACTTTCATCTTTTTCTGATTTCCCCCAGTTGTAGCTATGATCACTGTTTTGTTTATAATCAGTTTCATCTCAAGGGCCTTCAGTTTTGTATTACAGTCCCCTATCATTTGCTGAAGTCCCTGTACAAAGTGTGCATGCAGCAACTTTGTCGATCTCTGCCCTCCAGCCTATTTCTTAATACAGTCCATCATGAGTATGAACAGGAGTGGACTCAGAGCTGAACAGTGGTACTAACTCACTGGGATCTTCATTGTGAGTTTGAATATTGTTTCTTCTTCTTTCAATGGGTCCTTGTACATACCCTGCACTAATTCTTTCAATGCATCTGAGACTTCAAATATTCATAGGACTGCTCAAAGCAGCTTTCACGGGACCTTGTCATATGGTTTCTCTGAGTCTAGGAATGCCCAATTGGAATTTTTCATCTTCTCCAGTGTCTTCTCCGTCCTTTATCACAGTATATTGGCTCGATTGTATTGCATCCCGATCTAAATTTGATTGCTCTTTCCCGTCTTGCTTTACACTACTCTTTGTATTCACTGAGGCAGAAACTTGAAACCATAGAACTCCCCACAGTTATGAATATCCTCTTTCTTCTTGCACATTGGTGCCAGTATGCTTGTTCTGCAATCAGCTGGGATATATATCTCTTTCTCACCATGTGATGATGATTATGAGTATCCTCAGGAGCCATTTCTCCTTTAATGTATCCATAATCTTAATCATATCAGCCTTGACTTTATCTGAGCTTGATGCATTCACTGTCTTCATTTTGTTAGTTCACTTCATACTTCTGTGGTGAATTCTTCTTCCTTTTTCTTATAGGCTGTGTATCAGATAAAACAGCTTCTGTAGGGTATTCTTCACTTAGAGGCTTCTTGAAGTAATGTTTCCATCCGCCCTTAATGTCTTCTAGTCTAGTGAAAACATTGTTGTAGGCATGATTAATAATATCCTTTTTTATCTTTCTACCATTGCCTTGCAACCTGATAAAACTTTACACTATCTGCTGAGTCACTTTCCAAAAGCTGGTTGAGCTTCTCTGATGCCTTGTTCTTTGTCATTATGACTATTCTTACTGCACTCCATCATTCTTTTGACAGCTTATGGGACTTCTTCTTGACCATATAGTTTGTCGATTGTCTTCAGACATGCTGTTTAGAAATGCTGACATTCTTTTTCAGCTTTACCCATTTCATTTTATTCCTAAAGTGCTGAAGCTCTGAGTATTCCTTAAACTATTGTGTTTTCATTGCAGTCAACTTCCAGGTCTTCAGCCTAGTCTTTATTCACCTTAGGAATGTGAAAACTTTTGAAAGAGAAATTGTTTGAATGCAAAAAAAAAAAAAAAAAATTCAAAAGACAAAAATGTTTAATATCAGGATCTAGACAAACAAAGTCAAGAATAAATATTTCTGTAAGAATAAGATACTTGACTAAAGTGAGAGACAAAAAATATAAGAAATGGAAAACAGGTCAAACTACAACTTTGAAAACTGAAATAAGCTGGACAAACAAATTAAGAACAGTGTGATATAAGATGAAGAAAGATTTGAAGGCAATTTATATAAAGATATTGAGCATAATAGAAAACTATTTTATAGCTACACGTAGAAGGAGTAAAGACATCCAAATTGATTAGTTGTTTATAGTTTCTAAAATTTATTCTCAAACACAACAGATTATAGATATACTTAAGAAATCTTAATGCAAAACTATTTGGCTCCACAAAGGGGATAATATGTTGTCCTAGTGACATCTCAGTAACCTCAGACACTGAAATCATATTAGATTATATTGAAAAAGGGCTATGCAAACCAGATCCAGACAAAGCACAGGGAGGAGATGGAATTAGTAATAATGACCTGAGAACACTTCAGCAAGAACTTTATATCTATTATTTACTAGGTCATATAAATATGAGGAGATTCCTCAAGACTGGAGACATGTGATTATTAAACCTGTCTTTAAGGGAAAGGGGAGTAGGGCAGACTTGGAGTCATGCAAACTCTTAAATCTACTTTCATGTTGTGGAAAAATAATAGAGAAGGTAATAGTGGATAAATTACTGTCAGAACTGAAAAAGTTAGGACTTGAAACCACATATCAGCATGCATATGTTGAAAATAGATCTATTACCACCTTTAACATGATCTATAACAATATAATAACAGCTATGAATGAAAATTTGTGCTGTGAGGTAATTTATATAGATTTAACTTCAGCATTTGATGGGTCATACACAAAACACTGATCAATAAATTAGAACAACTAGGTATTGATGCACTCTTTATAAGATGGATAGCTGCATGGCTTACATTTGGACAGAGTATCATACAGCAATTGGACAGGTGAAATTCTTAGTTATAGAGAGGGCATGTCTGCAAAAGAAACTTTACTGAATTGATCATTTGGGCAGAAGTGAATAATACACTGATAAATACATCAAAAACTAGGCATATGAGATTTGGGAGACATACTTTGAAAGACGAGTATTTACAACAGCACATAGTAATTGAAATTGTAGATTCACTTAAGGATCTGGGTATATGGGTACATCCAGCTTTGAGTCTTTCTAATCATATCAACCAATTGGTTAATGATATTTATAGAACTATAGGTTCTGATCCCTTGCATCATGTTCACTGCATCCCAATATGAGCATTCAGGTCCTCTTTTATTAAGTCCTACTTATTTTCTCCTACGGTGATCTCTTCTCCTCACCATTACAGCCCTGCTGTGGGCCATACACTGAGGTTATGAATGTAGCCCGTTCTTCACACTGCAGTCTGATTGCCATGAGTCTGCCACTGATTTTGCTGATATCCCTGACTATTTTTGAAGGCTGCATCTAACAAGAATTACCATACCATTTCTAAACTGTTCTCCTCCTGAGTAGAAGATTCTGGCTTCTAGGCCAATAGACTTTTATGCTGTGTCCTACTTTGTCTCTTGGATCCCATATCCTCCTTGCCATCATGTAATCCACTTCTGAATTACATTCTGTCAGTGAATCTATATTCACTGCAGCAGCCCTTGGTTCGTATCCAGCTTTTACTCAATAGAGCTATCCCATGTATCCCAGGCTGGGTAACTGGAAACCAGCCAGTCAATAGCTTACTGTCATAAGGTTACTGGAAGTGATGGCAGACAGACACTAGCCAAAAAAGGTCTAAAGACTTTTCCCACCATTAGCAGGGGTCCCGTGGATACTTTGGAATAGACTGGGTCCTCAACCCACTTTATACCAGCAAATACCCATGCCCCTTTTTGGTGCATACCTTTCAACTGTCCAGATTTTCACAAAATGTCCAGATTGTTCCTCATATTTTTGGTCTGTTCTTCATAAAATTTGTGGTTTTCTGGATTTTGTGGTAAATCAGTGAGGGCTGAATTCACTAAATAATGACAAGCATTTGAGTTTCAGGCTTCATATCCTTCAGAAAATGCATGGTAACACAAGACCTTTTATTCAAGCAACTTTCTACATTTATAACAACAATATTTAAAATGTATCCCTATTTTTGCTATTTTGTTCCCCCCAGTTAACTTTGGCTTTGTCCAGATATTTGTGCTAAGAGGGTGAGAGCTATTTTGGTAACATTAGTTGATGTGACCAAATTGCGTAAAGCTAAATGTTTAAGCCACTAAGTGGCTAACCTTAATGTAGTGCGTTCTCCTAAATAAAGGATATTTATTTAATTAATTATTTATTTGACATTTGTTTACTGGGAATGTCCGACTGGGCCAGAAAGTGCCCATTTTCAGCAGAGGCCCAGGGAGAAAAGCTGCACAATCTCAATATTTCAAAAATCAAGTACAGATATTTTCCATCGCAAAGTATCATGTTACATTACAAAACAAAAAGTACAAATATTTTAAATCACAAAGTATCATGTTATACTACAAAACATGAGAGTGAAAAAAATGCTGTAATGAGAAAAACATAGAACATATGTTTCATAGGAGAGTGCAATGAAAAATGATAACATGAGCTGAAAAGAATATGTGAGGAAATATTCAATAGTCATATTATTTGTTACATAGATTAGTATGTGGTAAATGAGACCTAAGACAATTCTAATACGATATTTAAAAAGATATCAGAGATTGCATGATTAGAGACAGTAAGGTGAAATTAAGGTCTTAGTATGAGAGAGGTGTTCATATTATGGATATGGAAGGAAGAGGGATGGAGATTATAAGAAGAGTGCAGGGGAGGATGTCTTCAGGTAGCTTAGGTGAGTAGGGAGAAAAGAGGTAGAAGACAGGTCTGCAGAGATTAATTAAATAAGGTAAGGTAGTAGGGAAAACAAAAAGGAGTGGAGTAGGAGGCTGGAGAGGATTGTGAAGTGTGATCTAGGTTGAAGGGGATGAGTGAAGTATAGTGAGTAAGTTCAGCCAGGATTGGCACAGGAGCAGGTCCAAGATTTTGTAAAGTATTCTTTTAGGGAAGTACAAAAAGTAAAAAGAGAAAGCTCCAGACTACAGCACATAAAATCTTAAAATCTTTAATGAACAGAGTAGAAGGTGAGCGCTTTTGCAGCTATGAGCTGCTTCATCAGACAATCATCACAGATAACCATCAGCTATTTAAATCAACATCAACCAATGGAAAAATCAATGCAATTATGATTTTTCCATTGGTTGATGTTGATTTAAATAGTTGATGTTATCTGTGAAAGAAATATTTGAGACTATGAGATGGCTGTAATATAGTGGAAGTGAGGGACAGAGAAAGAGGATGGAGACAGAAATAATGTAAATGGAGAGGGCCAAAACCAGCACCATGGTTACAGCAGATGGTGCAAGATGTAGGACATATTAGGAAGGAACATAAATGATCCAGAGGAAATAGAAATAAATAAATGGGAATGAGTGAAAATAGCACAGTGGGTGGAATTGTAGCCTTCTCTTTTTACTTTTTGTACTTTCATTGTGTTGCTGAAGGATCCATTTGCCTGCATCACTATCTGGTTTTGGATTATTCTTTTTGGCAGCATTTAAAGGTGAGTTAGTTAGAAATAGTTCTGGTGGTTACAGATAAGGCGTTCCATTTTTTTTTGTTATTGAGTAAGAGTATAGGCTTTGTCCAGGGGGTTTATTTGGTTTATTTATGGTGAGAAGTTGTCTTCTGATCTAAGAGTTCTTTTTGGAAAACATACATTGATTAAAGGGGTAAGAGCTGGACAGGCTAATGGTTTGTGCGTGATTTCACATATTGTTATAAGCTGAATGTAGGAGAGGTGGACGGGGAGTTCCAGACAGCTAATGGTACGCAGAGCTTTACAGTGATGAGTAAAGGAGGATGAATTGGTAGCAAACTTGGCAATTTTGTTGTAGCAGCTTTCAAGTTTGTTTTTTATGGATGATTATAGATTAATTAGAATTGGTGCTCCATAGAGTAGGGGGGGCAGAAGGCACGTTTTGCCTAGAGTATTTTTTGTGGGTGTGCTCAGAAAATGATTGTTTCTGTATATCATGCCTATTTTTGATGTGTTTTCTTGATATTGCTTTGGATGTGAGGGTCAAATTTAAGATTATCATTTATTATGACTACTAATAATGTGGAATTGTGGACTAACTAGATTGCTGTGCAATTTGCTGAAAATATTTTTGAAAGATGCTTTGTTAGGTGTGAGAGTTTTGAGTTTTGAGGTAAAAAGGAAGAGGTTTTTTTTATTTTTTTGGGGGGGGGGTTGAGTAGGAGTCATGCTGTTGTAAACCAGGTTTCAATGGAGATGGCAGCTTGTTGAGTGATTTCTTGGAGGTGAGTTAAGGTGTTTGAAGAGCAGACGATGGTAGAGTCATCTGCATATTGAATCAAGGTGCCTTCACAAGAAGATGAATATAGCTTATTGATAATAATATTGAACAGTAGAGGGCCACGGATGGTTCCTTGTGGGACTTCTATAGAAGTGGGAATGTATGCGGAGATGGATTCTTGCCATTTTACAACTTGTTGCCTGTTGGCAAGGTAGCTAGAGAACCATTGAATATATGGCGATGCTAGACTTAGAGTGGAAAGTTGATTGAGGAGTTTACTATGAGAAACTATGTCAAAGGTTTTTGATAGATCTAGAAATAGGCCATATTGTATATGAGTATAATAAGACTTTTTATCTCTACTAACTTGTTTCTTGACTTGGTTTTGTAGCTATCTGAATAGTTGTCAATTTTTGTCATTTTTATTCTTTTGACAGTTAATCCATGCTTGTCTCTGTGTTTCATAAGGAGTTTGTATTGGTTAGTGAGCCATGAATATGGCTGCTTTTAATTCTTTTTGTATGCTGTGGGGCTAAGGTGTTAACATTATTTAGAAATCCTGCAATGAAATGTTCAACTGCATCATTTAAGGGGAGTCTTTTTAGGATGGATCAGTTAATTGCCTTCAGACATTCAATGAAAGATTCATTGGATAATTTGGAGAGATTACAGGTAATTTTGAGCTTATGTTCCTTTGTTAGTTGTGTAATACTCTGGTGGGTATAAACTGGCAGGTGATCCCTTAGTGTATCAGGATGAATACCGGAGGAAGTAAAATTAGATGGGTTGGTAACCAGAATCCAGTCCAGGGTAGATTGTTGTGAGTTATTTTTGCCATATCTTATTGGTGTATTAATAAGTTGAGTGAATCCAAAGATGTTCATCCTATTGATGACTGAATTTGTGTATACAGACTGCCAGTCAATGTTTATATCACCCAGGAGGATAATTTCATTTGTGTTTGCATCTGTTATACAGGATAGCATGTTTTCAAGTACTGGAATGTTCTGTCCTGGGAGGATATATATAGCACAGCAATGCATATGCTCTTGGCTCTATTAAGTTTTAGGAATGAGATTAGAATTTATGCTTTTCCAAAATGTGGGATTGTGTCTGTCTAGGGAGTTACAGTGAGCATATTTTGAAAGATTATAGCTATTCCACCTGCTTTTTATGTTTTCTATGGAACCTAATTTTATAATCAGGGGGTGGTATCTCTGGATCATTTATTTCAGGCTTTAGCTATGTCTCACTTGTGGCTAGGATGGCTGGGTTGTGTTGGGTCATCCAGGCATGAAAATATGTGATTTTACTGTATTTACTTCTAATGTTTAGACTGACTATTCTTAAACTTTTAGGGTGTATTTTATGGTTTGGGGCTTGACTGGGACCTGGGTTGGGGTGGATATCACCACATTAATGCATGGTGGAGAAAGAAAGTTTGTTTATTATGACATTTTTAGCAGAGATGAGTAGAAGCATTACCTTAACATTGGGACTGACTTTTTTTAGTATTTCGGGTTACAACAGTGGAACGGAGTTATGGGAAAAAAGCTCAGAGAGATTTTTGAGTGACTAGTGGGAAGATGGTTAACAGGTGAGAATGAAGTAATGGTTGAGGTGTGCTTATTTATTACTGCTACTGGTGGTGATGTTAGGAATGAGAGTAGGAGGATTAATAAGGTGCTACAGGAAGGAAACAGCATGGTTAGCACTGTAAAAATCTTGCAGTGTGGTGAGTTGGGGTAATGAGCAGTGATACTAGTGTGGAAAATAGGCAGGTTTTGATGGCGAGATAGCAGAGTAAGAAGGAATTTAGAACAGAAGTGAGTGGAGATGGTATAAAGAGAACAGTTTGTTGATTAGATAGAAAGTTAGGTACAGAATAGGAGGATGGGTAGAGGAGGGGGGTAAGTGAGGTATAAGTGTACATGTAGTGAGGTTGGGTTGGAATTGAGGGTAGGGCAGGGGAGCGGAGTGAAGCCTAAACATAGCAAAGGCTGAACGGAGCAAGTCAGCACACAGTGGAGTAAGCACCAGGAAAACTACCTGTAAAACTGCAGCAAAACAGGAGGTAAGAAAAATCTTGATAATTTTAAAGACAATAACACAAGCTGGTAAATTGCTGTAAACATAAACCTAAGTTAGCTGCAAAAGACATTATTGCAGTGCCTTTGGTTTGAAATAATACTGTAGTAGCTGGAGAAACAACTGAGATGAGAAGAGGACCAGTCGGGTACTTCAATGGAATGCATTTACTACCCTCCCTCCCCCACATATGATTTACCACCAAAAACAAACAATCAGTGAGGTAGAATGTTTATCGATAGAAAGAGAAGGTCTTTGAACCCTAAATACTTGACATGAGTCACAGCATTTAATTTCATGGTTATGGGATTTTATTGCCTTTCCATGGATTTTTTCCACTGCTAGAGTAAAATATGCTAAAGTGTTAATTAAAAAAACAAAAAAACACGGAGAAAGTGTAGGAGTCCAACATGTTTTTCCAGCTTTCAAAGCCTTTGAAAGCAGGTAAAGCACTTAGCATAGTTAACAAACAGCAAGAGAAACAAAGTGCTCCTTTGAAGAGCTAATTTATTTTATTTTTATTTATTTTGCATTTGTTAACCGGGTTAGTCCAGCTGAGCGTTTGGTTCACTTTCAGCGGAGACTCAAGGAGAAAAGCTCTGCAGTGAGTTTTTACATTTTACTTACAAGCAATTAAGACATTTTCAATTGCAGCTAAACAAACAGTTAAAGAGATAACATTTACAATAAATCATACAGAAGACAGTTGGGTACAATGTCAGAAATCATACAGAAACCACTTAGGTACAATGTCATGAAAGGAATAAGGTGTTCATAATTCCTAAGTGATTATATACAGTATAAGTACAAAAGGAATAGCATGGGGATGAAGTGGTTAAACATAGAGACTGAGGGGTAAATATTTATTATGATAGAGAGTGGAAGGTGAGGAAAAAGAGGGAGAAGTGGAAGGGAAGAGAACGGAGGGAGGAGGAACAGATGCTAAGGTAGGGTAGTTTCAGGGAGGATGACTACAGTGGTAGGACCATTTATTTGTTAGGTATCTCCAAGTGGCTAGTTTAAAATGTTTGGTTTGGTCAAGGGACCTAATTTATAGGGCTAGTTGGTTCCAAGTTGCAGCAGGGTTATAGTTATAGAGTAAACATCCTGTTTTGGTTTGGGGTTTATAAATCTGTAGGAAGTCCTGGTCTGAGCTACGTAGTGTCCTGGTTGGGGAATATTTAGATATAATAGAGAGAAGGCTAGCACAGAAAGATGGTAGATAGAGGATGGAGTGGATAATTTACAGCTGATGTAGTAGCAGCAAATGAGGGAATTCAAGCCAGTCCAATTGTTTAAGCGATAAGCAATGGTGTGACTTGTAGGTTTGGTTTGCAGCAAATCTAGCAACCTTATTATAGGTGATTTCAAGTTTAGTTATGAATGTGGTGTTAAGGTTTGTGAATAATTGACAGCTATAGAGAAGGGTGGGAAGAAGAAATGCATGGGAGAGAGTTATTCTGGCTGTATTGGTTAAATGTCTTTTGTTACAATAAAGGAGTCCAAGTTTCTGGTGAGTCTTTTTGATAGAGGTAGTAACTTGGAGATAAAATGTAAGCTGATCGTCTATTATGACTCCAAGCAGTTTAGTACTTGGTTCAGCAGTAATGATAGTGTTATTGCTTGATAGGATGGAAAATGTAGTTTTGAGATTGATGAGGTTTTTTGGGAGGAAGAGTAGGAGCCTAGTTTTCTTAGGGTTGAGAATTAATTTGTTGTCACAAAGCATGTCTCTATGGTGTTAAATGATGCTTGGATAGTAGAGTGGAGGTCAGATGGATTGTCAGCAATGGTGATGACCATTGAATCATCAGCATATTGTACAAGTGTAGAGTGGGGACAAGAGTGTAAAGTAGGTTGGTGAAAATATTGAAGAGCAGTGGCCCAAGTATAGATCTTTGGGGGATACCCACTGGGACGCTTGGGGGGGGGGAGCAGAGTGCCATTTAACAGCTTGCTGGTGGTTAGAGAGATAGCTAGAAAACCAGGATATGGTGGGAGGAGAGAATCTTAAATGAGTGAGTCTGTCTAGGAGGAGGGGATGGGAGACAATGTCAAAGGCTTTGGACAGGTCAAGGAACAGACATGAAACTAGTTTATTGTTGTCACGGGCCAGTGGTACAGTATTGATGAAGGATATTAGTGCAGTTGTAGTACTATGTTTAGGACAAAATCCACGTTGTGTGTGTGTTAGAAGGTTCTCTTGGAGAAGGTACTGCATTATCTGCTTGTGAAAGCATTTCTCAAGAATGTTGGAGAGGGGAGACAGTATAGAAATTGGTCTGAAGTTTGGTATATCAGAAGAATTACCTCCATTATGTATAGATAATGTATAGAACACTTTCCATATTACTGGAACATATGATTCAGAAGGGGGAATTTCCCTTTTTTCCTAGTTAGTGTGACCATGGAGCTGTTATACATAAGTTCAGCATGTTTGGAGGGAATGCAAGGGGCCTAGCAGAAGACTCACTTAAAAAGTGTTTTTTTTCGGTCATTTCTTTGGGGGGGGGGGTCTTGGGTTACTGCAGTTGATTGAACCTCTGCAGGTTAATCTTTGTCCCAGTATGAAACTGTTTTTTTTTTTTTTTTGAATAAGCCCACCTTTCCTTAAGTATGAAAGTGATTGCTTTAAAAAAGGGGAGTGCTGGGGGTTCGGGCTGTAAGAGCTTACCAAATGTAAACATTTAACTTCTGATTCCACATCAAATGATTTTTTTCCATGTTCAGCATAGTCTGAGCTCCAGTCATTTGTACAAGTGACATGGAATCATTAATATGAATATGTAATCATATTAGATGTAAAAATATGCATGTATATATATTTATTACACACAAAGTAGAAAAAAGCATCAGACCACTTACTGGATATACTAGTCATGCTTAAAGAATACAAACAACCATTACCCATTTTGACTAGGCAATCTGATTTAGGAACTGTGACTGTCTATCTACAAGAAGAAAACAATGTTATTTCCATGAAAATTTGTCAAAAATTGATTATAAATTTACAACAATGATTACTCATCTAAAATAAGACAACTCAGACTTAAAGTCAAGCTTGTCTGAGCTCAGATATATGAAGTACCAGTATATGCATTTTCAAAGGCTAATTATCATGGTCAGTCATGTGGGCTTGGACTATACTCATATGTATTTTGCAGCAAAATATTTTAATTAATAATAGATGTGTGGGCACACCCCTCAGTGGCATAACTTTTTTTTTCTTGCAAAGTGATTCATTCAATTTAGTATAAATCCATGCTAGAAAACTGGAACTGAATCACTTGTGACGTTATCACTAGTGATACTGAATTGCATGCAAACTTGTTTGGGGTTGACTTAAAGGATAAATAGTAAATAGAAAAGTCATCAACATCTCATTAAGGGCACATGGTAAACTTTAAGACAAATAAGAAGAAACTTGGAGTCTGAAATTATAAAAAATGGGCATCTGACCTAAAGTTTACAAAAGTTGTGAATTTACTAGTATTATGGTATTTCTGCTATATTACGTAGATGCATTGGAAAGTAAACATGTCTATAGACACAGAATCCTATAATTTCAGGAACAAAGCCCTGAACTCCTCACTAATGAAGAACTGAATATCTTTCAGTTGGATTAAGTGCTACATTATTATGCCCATATAAAAATAAATTAGGCAAGTAGGCCATTAAACTGAGTAACGATAACTAAAACTTTATATCTAGCAAGTATATGATTCCTTTGTACAAATAACCAAAGCTGTGGAACAGAAAAAAACGACCGGTCTAGACTTTAGTAAGGTATGTGATACAGTGCCACACAAAAATTTAATGAATAAACGTTTCAGTCTTTTTTTATGGTTCCATTGTAATGACTTATAACAGTTTGGTTGTAACCCGGAAGCAGAAGGTAAAAAAGAAAAAAGATCATGGTCTGAAGACAGTGGTTATTATACATGAATCACAAGGTTCTATATCAAGACTGGTCTCCTAAATATCTTCATAAGTGGAATTATACACTTGATTTATGGAAAAATATGCCTGTATTTCTATATCATAAACAAATGAAACATGGCTGACATGAAGGATAAGCTGGAATAAATGAGAGGGCTTTTGAGAAGTCTGATGAATTTTCAGAAGTATGGCAGTTTGAATTTAATACCACGCACGAACTTCAAGGATTTTTTTCTTTGACTAAGAAATCCATGAGGATACAATGAGGACAATGCACAGACAGCAGCAAACCCGTCAGCGAGTCTGCAGATACTACTGCCAAATGATCCCCAAGATGATAACAGTGTAAAGAGGCAGAAAGGTGGATTAAATATCGACAATAGCGAACAACTGAAGATATTACCAAAGTGGAGACCTTACCAGCAAACAGTTACTGTACCACTCTAAGCACAGAAGCTGACGCCCCAGTTAAGCACTGCGTGCTGGTCTAAGCTGAGACGCCAGCACTGTGTGCTGGTCTGGATAGCTAATCTTTGCAGTAGGATAGAAGCAATGGAGATCAATAAAAAAATTAGGAACCCAAACTGGTACACATTCTGCATTAGCATTTGTCTGTTGAGAGAGGAAAAGAAGCTTAAGACATATAAAAATAAATGCATACACAGACAGGCAGACACACACACACACACATGTATATATATATATATATATATATATATATATATATATATATATATATATGCACGCGTACACATGCATGCATGCATGCTCACATACATACACACACACAAACACACACACACACACGCGCGTGCATGCACGCATGCGCACATACACACACCCACACACACACACACACACACACACACACACACACACACACACACACACACACACACACCTCAGAAGAAAGCAATGAAGCTATGGTATAATAGATATGTAAGTTTCTCATCAGATCTATTGTGTTCAAGATAAATGCAGTTTTCAGAAAAAAAATATGAGTAATAAAAATAAATTGCACTTTGGAGAAGAAGTATCTAACAGCTAATTAGGGAATATGTTTTCAAAGCAGGAGTAATGAATACATAAAAGTACATCTCCAAGGATGCAATCTATACAAAACAGTGGTAAAGAACTGAAGAATTGAAGTTTTAAACATGAAAAGGTTTCACTAAAGGATAGAAGAATTTTTTAACTGTAACCAACAACTTATCTAAGATGTAGGGATGTGGGTAGACTAAATCAGTCTGGTAGCTTACACCAACCCAGATGTTTACATACTCTTGTATTTATCTTTTATGGCTTGTCTTCATTATTGAGTGAGTGACAATGAATGCTAATTACTGTTTAGCTCCCCCTATTTTGCATGGATGAATGTTGTTTTGACTGTTTATTTCATCATAGTACTGTCAAATCTAGAACACTATCTCTCTTTACCATTTTTGTAGAGAGCTATTTTATTTATTTTTTATTTTATTTGACGTTTGTTTCCAAGAAAGTCCAACTGGGCCATAAAGAAACCATTTTCAGTGGTGGCCCGGGGAAAAAAATCTCCATAAGTTTATATATGAACAATATTAGACAAACAGGTTAGCATAGTAGTATAAACATAAACATTCACTTAACAGTAGCTGAAATATTCAACATCACTGTAGCTCTAATATAACAATCGGTTACAAAACATAGGATAGTTCCAGTGTTTTCTCCTTTTAAAGTCTAAGCTAGTCACAGCATTATGTATTGGGGTAGTTGTTAGGATGATATAAAGTAGCTGATATGTTTGTTTTGAGAAAAAGTGAGAGGGTGTAGTAGTAGGAACAGGGGAGGAGAGAGGTAGAATGAGAAGGAACAGTAAGGGAGGGTTAAGGCCGATAGAGTTAAGAGTAACAGAGTTAGGAGGTGGAGATGTGATAATGTGGCAAAAGTTTTCAGCCTGAGGTTGAGCAGCAGCAGAGCCAGGATTTAGAGAGGTGTTTCTTAAGCTTGAAGGATGTGTGCATGTGGTTAGATCTGATAGATAATGGGAAAGTGTTCTAGATTTTAGCAGTCGAGAAGGAGTATAGGTTATGTCCGGCTGATTTAATGGGACAATACTCTTATAAAAGCTGTGTGTTTTCTGACCTAAGAAATATGCTTGGTATATAGCAGTGGAAGATTGTATTTAAGGCTGGGCAGGCCATGGGTCTATGAATGATTTTATATGCTGTATTGAGCTGGATGAAGGTAAGGTGATGTGGAAGTTCAAGCCAATTGAGATTGCAGAGGGGTATACAGTGATGAGTGGAGTATTTTGCATTGGTGGCAAACCTCGCAATTTTATTGTAGCCAGTTTCAAGTTTAGCTTATAGGCAGGTTTGTAGGTTTGTGAGAATTGAGGCTCCATATAAGAGAGAGTAGGAGATAGGAAGTTGCTAGTGTGCATGTAGTGCGACAGTCTAAGAAATGTTTTTGCTGGTAGAGAATTCCAAGTTTCTGGTGTGTTTTCTTAATGCTATTATGTATATGTAGGTCAAACGTAAGGTGTTCATCAATGGTGGCACCTAGAAGTTATGTGAGGGAAACATGTTCAGTTATTGTATTGTTCTGTCAGAGAATAGTGAATTGGCTTTTATTTAGGAAGTACATTTTGGGGGCAAAGAGTATAAGTTTAGTTTTGGTGGGGTTAAGCAGTAGTTGATTATTAGTAAGCCAACTCTCAATGGATGTAAAAGCAGTTTGGGTGATTTGTTGGAGGTGTGATATAGAAACGGATGAACAGATGACTGTGGAGTCATCAGTACATTGTATGAGTGTACTCTGGTGGGAGCAGGTATATAGGTCATTAGTAAAGATGTTAAATAAGAGGGGGCCAAGGACAGAGCCTTGGGGAACTCCAGTTGAGGTGTTCTGGAAAGCAGAGAGGGAGTCTAGCCATTTAACTCAATGCTGTCTATTAGATAGGTAACTAGTGAACCACCTGGTGGTGAGAGGGGATTCTCTAAGGTTAATTAGCATTTGTATAAGAAGATGATGGGAAACAGTATTAAAGGTCTTAGATAGGTCAAGGAACAGAGAGGAAAAAAAGTTTGCCTGAGTCGCAAGCTTTGTTTACTGTGTCAGTGAAGGATAATAGAGCTGTGTTAGTACTGTGTCCTGGTCTAAAGCCATGCTGTGTGGAAGCAAGGGGTTTACTGTTAAGGAGGCAGTGGAGTATTTGTGAGTGGATGCATTTTTCAAGGAGTTTAGAGACTGGTGACAGTCAGACAATGGGTAAGTAGTTGGACATTTCAATGGAGTTGCCACATTTGTGCAATGGTGTAATGAAAGATTTTTTTTCCAGAGAGTTGGAACATAAGCTTCTAGGATAGTGTTAATGAGGATGGGTGTAGGATTTGCAATGGCATTAGCTGTCAACTTAAGATATTCTGCAGATAGGTAGCTAGGAGAATTAGTGCAGGCTTTGAGTTTGAGGAGGAGTTTCTTAATTGTGTTAGTAGAAACAGGCTGTATTGATAAAGTAGGTGAAGTTGAGGAAGCAATGGAGTGAAGGAGTGAGGGTGAGATAAGGGGGGGGGAGGAGTCAGTGGGTCTTGTGTTGGGGTGTGTGATAGTGGTGAGTTGTGTGTGGTGGTGGTAACAGATGATGTGTTTGAAGTGACATTCTGTATGCATTCAATGAAGTGGTTGTTAAAGATGTTAGCTATTTGTGCATGGGTTTTGGCCAGAAAAGGGTTGGGGTTAGTTTATTTGGCAGGACTTGGAAGCTATGAAATGGATGATCAGAATTTTTTGGAATTATGTTTGTTGATGGATTGTATTGTGTGATAGTGGTCTCTTTTGTCTTTTGTTGCAGCTGTTTTAGTTGGATTGCGGAGATACCTAAATTTGATTAGGCTGAGGGGGATTTGGATGTGTGCCATAGTTTCCAGAGCTTGTCTCTGGTTCTCATTAGATCTTTAGTAGCTTTGGATAGCCAAGGTGCAAAGTTGTTTTTGATTCTTTTCCTGCATAGGGTTGCTAGATGGTTAAGGATGCTAAGGAAAGTTGTGTTGAAGTGGTTGACTGTTTTGTTTAGATGAAAAGTTTTGAGAATGGACCAGTTGATAGCTTTTAAAGTGTTGATGAGTGATTGATGGTTAAAGTTAGACATGTTCAAAATAGTTTTGTACTGGTGGATTTTAACAGGATGGGAGAATGTTCTAAGAGGATAGGTAGGGAGGTGGTCATTCAATGTATCTGGGAGAGTCCTAGCATCAGAGAAGGGGTGGTGATGAGTTGGGCGAAGTTAAGAAGGCTTATGCTAGAGGTAGGGAATTTACAAGTGAGGTTCTGCCAGTTGATATTGACATCTCCTAGAATGATAGTTTAATTTTGTATGGTATCAGATATCCAAGATAGTCCATCTTCAAGGATAGGGATGTTTAGACTTGGAGGAATATATAGTACTGTAAGGCACAGAGTTTCAGTGTTGTTGATTTTTAGGAATGTGATAAGGATTTCTGCTATTATAAAGTTGAGGGATGGGAATAGAATGAGGAGTAATACTGAGTGAGTTACGATAGAAGAGGGCAAGCCTTCCAGATTTTTTGTGGGTTCTGTCAGCTCTAATAAGGTTATAACTGGGAGGGAGAATTTAATTGTCTTTAATGGTGGGTTTAAGCCAGGTCTCTGTGGCAGCTAGAATGTCAGACGTGTTCTTTGACAACCAGGCATAGAAGTTGGAGATTTTGTTACAGATGCTTTGAAAGTTTAGTGTGATTATTTTTAGGGATTTAGAGTTAAAAGCTATAGAGGGGGGAGGGTAAGTATTGTGGCTAGGGTGTATATTGTATCTTTGCAAATTTTAGATCTCTGCCCTAGCTACTGAAACATAGACCCAGTGATGAAATGCATATAATTATCACTTAATTAAAAATAATTAACCACCTATTGTTTAACAGCAATAACATACTTGAGGAGTACTTGTTATTTATTGTGCTACAGCCTGGTCACCATTGCGAGTGGGTGGGCACAGTTAATAAAACCCAGTTATGAAAACAAACAAATAAATGAATAGCTCCTGGGGAATCAAGATAGTCAGCTTCATCTAATCTAATGCTTTGCTTGGCTTATCCCAAAAGTCATTCTATGTTTATTTTTGTTTTATTTTTGCACTATAAGTGTGTGGACAAAAGTAGAAGAGACCCTTTCTTAGACACAGTTTTGATATAGAAAGTCAGAGATACAAGATTGTAAGACAGCATTGTATAACAGTGTAAAAAATTGTGTTGCAATGAGTAACAGAGAGCAATGTTTCAAGTGAGCATCATGCATCGTTTACGAGTGTTGCTTCATTGGAGAGACTGGATGTTAAAAGGGATTGTGAGGTCAGTAAAGAACACATCTGACAAATGACCAGTACCTGTACATTTACAGATGTTGGTGACTGACAGTAGAGCAATGACTGTTCTATAGTCACTATGGAATCCATGCTGTTGTTCACACAGACATTCATAGTCTTTTTGGCAGACCACTCAATTATGCAAACACCTTAGAAAAATAAAAACAGGATTGGGACTGGTCTTTAGGATTCATCACCATTGGGAGGCCTGGACTGTGGGACAAGGATAATAACAGCTACATTACTAAGGGTCAAAATGAGCCAGTGGCCGGAGGGAGTGTAACAGATAAAGTGGTCACAGTCTCTAATGAAGTTTGTGTATGATTCAAGTGATCCTGGTTTGTCATACTTGTAAATTTCTTTCAGCCGCTGAGTCACTTGTGGCTAGACAAAGGGTAAAGTCTGATTCTCATTTGTATCAACATGAGGCAGCCGTGAGGGTTCTCCTGCATTGAGGAGAAGTGTACAAATATCTCAGCTACAGAAGCAAACAATATAATGGTAGGTCACTATGGGTCACAGTAATGCTAAGACTTGGCTTTATTCTTCTTGCAAGATGCTTAATTTCTTACCAGACTTCCTTTTGGGTTACTTGCTTAAAAGATTAGCTTGCCTTTGGTTGAGTATTGTAACCATCATCTCGTTTCTAAGCCAGTTTTTCCCAGAATGCATTTATGTAAGAAATATTATTGCTCACTGTCTTGTATGTTAATTATACATCTTGCCATGCCTTACAAATACTTGATATTAGAAATGACCATTCAAAATGCAAAAATGTCAAGTAGCATAATAGAAAGAAAACAAGAACAGAATGTCGCTACAGAAAACTACATCCTGGTAACCTGACAGCTGCTTATGTTAGGTTTTATTTAAGGTTTGGCCATACTCTAAATGACTGATTGGCAAGCATGACATGACTAGTATGGGTGACATCAGGCTGAAGTTATATATACAAAACAACAATAATGCTGTCTCCATATTTAAAATTGTTTAAGTGTCACACTAAAACAGACTTCACAAATGAACCTGTAAACAATCTATGAGATCAGTATTCCACCCTGGTTGACAAATACAAAAATAAATAAAACTGTAATATATAGTGAATGAGTGATCCATCAGATGTAATTTTGTTTGCAATAAAATAAACTATTTTAATGTGTATTAGTTTGTTTTTTCAAACTGATCATGGTAAATTTATAAATGGTATTCCTCACCAGGGTACAAAAAAATGCAATACTTATTTTACAAGTGGAGTAGCGACCCCCTTTACCAACATTAATAAGTAAGTTAGTCACTGAAACCTTCATTAGTGTTTCATATCTATTGTTAGCTCATCTGTGGCCTGTATTTCAGTTTTAGGCAATATTATGTTCAAACAGTTTTGGTGTAATAACTGATGAACATTGTTTTACTGTATGTCGTACTTTTAAAATGTGTGCATACAATGATCATATTGATGGATGTGAATGTGCTAGTTCAAACTCTTGGGAATGTTTGTGGGGATTGGCTTTGCTGCTGTTTATCTGGGGTTCCCAGCTCATGGTAATGTCTGTGGGGATGGATTTTGCTGCTGTATATCTGGGGGTCCCAGTTTATACAAATGTTTATGGGGTTGGGTTTTGCTGTTGTCTTTCTGAGGGTCCCGACACATAGGAATGTTTGCAGGGATGGGTTTTGCTGCTGTGTATTGTGGGTCCCAGGTTATGGGAAAGTTTGTGGTGATGGGTTTTGCTACTGTCTTTCTGGGGTCCCAACACATGAAAATGTTTGTGTGGATGGGTTTTGCTGCTTTGTATCTGGGGGTCTCATCTTATGTAAATGTTTGTGAGGATGGGTTTGCTGCTGTCTTACTGGGGGTCCCAACACTTGAGAATGTTTGAAGGTATGGGTTTTGCTGCTGTGCACTTGGTGAGCTGGTAAGCTGGACAGCCACCTCCAGGCATCATTATATAAACCCCATTGATTGCTACATTACATTAGTACCTTCATGTTTATTTTGTATGCACAGCAAGCATTAGCTGCCATTCATTCATGGGTGAGGAAGGGATATAGTGTGTGAGAATCATTCTGTGTGATGGTGATGACTTCTGGCTGCAGTGGTACAACTACACTCTGTTGTCTGTAGAATGGACATGTGGTAGATTATTTTGCACCTGTATTGACTTCAGATGTGTAAAAAATGTATACATGTACTGCTGAGCACTTCCACCATGGTTGTTTAGTATGCCTTTGTCATCACTTGGAGTGTCTGGAGAGTAGTACAGTATATCAAAAAATACACTTTCAATACCATTGGTTAACAGCATGTTATGGGCATGCAATGTGTGTAACACCTCTCTACTTGCCTTCATTGGTTTTATGTTTCCTTAGAAAGTTTTTTAATTAAAAGGACACAAGGATGGTAGCTGACCTGTCCTGCTACGCCACAGTAGATGGCCTTAATATGCCTCTTATTTGAACACTGGAAACAAAATATTAAAGAACCAAAGAACTAAAACAAAAGGTAGCACAGCAAAGACATACATAAAGTGAAAATGTGTTGTGTTGTGCACAAGTTGTAAGCCTTCATCCCTTTAGGACTTTATCAGGCTCACAACTAGTAGCATTTCCTTTCCATCTTGTTACATTAGGATGTGAGTACTCCTTTCCACGGACTATGAACTCTGTCTGTGCTTTTCATTTGAATTTTGAACCCAATAAAATCAACAACTGCTAAACCCAGAGACTTGTGCAGTATATTGGCATATGGTAATCTTAATAACAGGTGGGTTTACTATTTATCATCAACCTTCTAGCCCACATATTGAAGCGTATAGTGGTCACTCTCACTAGCCAGAAGTAAAAATGTACAGTATCAGCTTTTCTTTTTGGGGAGGGGCCCACGTGTTTCTCCATTTGACTGACCTGTTGTCAGGTCAAGTGAGTAGCTGTGATGGTGGATAAGACTGTGGGATTTTTGGCTTTTATGGCTTGATTACATAGTTATTACTATAACTGTAATTCTAAAGATCTGTCTCAGCATGCTGGGTACATGCCTCAGGCAGTAAAGGGCCCTGTAGAGCAGCTTACTTAACTGCATTCCACTAGAGATTAGTGTGATGACCTTGAGAGACATGGGTGCTGAGTTGCTCGTATACTAATGTGAATCTGTAGTAAAGTTATACACACACACAATGAAAACTAAGCATGAAACACACCATTACCACAAAACCTGTATTTGCAGTGCTACTTTAACATTTAATTTTATTCATTCAGATGTCCTTCTAATATGTTTGAAAGTCATATAAACAGTGTTCTGGAGAACACAGTAGTTTGTCTGGATGCCATCAGGTTTTGTGGATTTCATATTTCATGTAGAACCTATATACATCACTGTATTTCTAAAGTTGTATTAGGTGGATACTTATTTTCTGTGGTTCTAAATGTATTTAACTTGACTTTGGGCAAAACTACCTTTTGCCTTTATAGGTTCATAGGTTCATAGGTTCATACTAGGCTATCTGCCCTAGGGCATTTATAAGCCTAGCCAGAGTGTGTGTGGCTTTCACCACCCCTTAGGATGAGAATACTATACCCATTAGTTTGCTGTGCCTCTGTCCAGCAGTGATACAGAGATGATTCCCGGGGTAAACCTACGATCTCCCATCCACTCGTCAAGATTTCTCTTGAACAGAGTCAGTGAGGGGCTCTGCCTCACATGGACTGGGATTTTGTTCCACAGCATAGGGAGTCTCTGGGTGATGAATCTGTCCCTCCAGCACGTCCTATTTATATCCATGTTGAGGTTTAAGTCTCTTGCTCTCGTGGCTCTGGTGGATTTGGATTTTTTGAGGTGGAGCATGTCCATTAATTCCGGGTTGGACATGGCCTTGTATGTCAGACACAGATCACCTCTGAGCAGACGGTATGCGACTGAATAGAGCTGGTGTTTCTTCAGTCGGGCAGCGTATGACATATGTTTGAGCCCCTTTATCCTTTTGGTGAGGAACTTTTGGAGTCTTTCCAACTGCTGCAGGTGTCGGGTAAGGTACATTCTGAATGGGGCGTTGTACTCAATCATTGGTCTGATAAGTGAAGAGTACAGGGGTACAATGACCTCTCCTGATCTGGATGTGAATCCCTTCATGATCAGGTGGGCAATGCAGAAGGTCTTCCTAACCACTTTGGTAATGTGAGTGTCAAAAGAGAGGTTACTGTCAACTTGGGTCCCCAGGTCCCTGATAACGTCTTCCGTGTTTAATGGATTACCACCTATGTGGTAATTAGGGGTTACCTTGTTTTTCCCAAAGGGTATGACTATACATTTTTTGGCATTTAGCTTAAGGTCATGGCTCTGGCACCAGTTATCCATTTCTATGAGACCTCTCTGGAGGATGTCTGTGTCTGATGGAGTGTCAATTATGGTGCCCAGTTTGCAGTCATCTGCAAATTTTGTCAGCCACAATCCCCCTATGTTTGCCTTCACTTCAGAAAAATAAATGCCGAACAAGAGGGGGCCCAGGACTGAGCCCTGTGGGACACCACTCGTGACCGGCTTAGAGTCTGACATGGCACCAGCAACTCTAACCCTGTGGGTTCTGTCCTTGAGCCAGTTTGCAACCCATCTTGTGACATATGGGTTTACATCTAAGCTGGTGAGCTTTTCTATGATGCCCGAGTGGGGTATTGTGTCGAACGCTTTTGCTAGGTCAAGGTAGGCTGTGTGAACTGCCTTACCCTCATCAATGGCCTTAGTGACTGTTTCGAAAAAGTCGACCAAGTTCAAGTGGCAGGGAAACACATTTTCTGTTCTTTCACAGCATTATTAGTAACAAAAAGTTTTTGACAAGTATTTGTGTATTTTTGTATGTAGCGATTTTGTGATTATCCAGGTCTAAGCATGTGAACTATTTAATTTATTTTTTATTTGTGCCTTTGGATGCCTTTCTGACTCATACTGTGGTGATCTGTACTCATTCTAGTGCCAAATTAATTAGGGGACCATAGTAAAAGAAGATCACCAAAGAAGGAACGCGGTGACTCATAAGCAGGGCCATTACAACATACAAAAAATGTTATCCAAAGGTATGGAAATACTTTGCAAAAACTGAGGGAAAATTGCAGGTTTCAGTATCCTAACCCCACTGCTCTATAAAGTTTTGTTATAGTACATGATGGAGTTTGTATTAATAACATATGTTGCTACACAGATGTGATGCCTTGTGTAGGTGTTTTCATTCTGAGTTTTGTACAGTACCTCTTCATGGTCTGTAGTGCAGGAAATATACATTACAGATTTATACAGGTGCACCATCTTGAAGAGATTATAGTAGGAGCCTAACTATCTTTGCCTGTTCTGCTGAAAAATGAATCTATAAATCTGTTAATGAACTGTTGCCCTACCCCCCCAACAAACACACAGTATATTTAATAGAAAATGTTACTCTAACCTCTTAAATACAAAAAAAGATAACGTTGCCAAAGTAAAGCTGTCAATTTTGTTTTTATATTTTATAAATATACAGCTGGGGCACTTAATCTTGCATGAAATTGTTGAATTCAACTTCCTTGAATATAGTCAACATTTAAACAACTAAGTAACTTAACTTTGTGTATGTACTTAGTATGAAGCATTAACAGAGCAACACTCTGCAGTCACTTCCTCTTGTATGGGAATGGGGATATTTTCACCTCTTCTCACATCCATTGTTTACTTTTCTTCACCAATGAAAGATTCTCTGACTGCCTGTTTAACACAGGATTCAAACGATGAAGCTCTATCACAGTGCCTCAGTTGTAAAACCAGGTATAGAATAAATAATTTTGAAAATGGCTTACCCTGACTTTCATCACCATATGTTACAACATTTTGTTGAACTGTTGCTATTCTTTGTTAAGTTTTCTTGAGTAGATAAATCATTTCAGTTATTACTAAAAAATGTAATTTCATAAGCGACATAAATAGGACATGTTGGAGAGGCAGATATGTTTCTCAGAGAATTTTCATTCTCTGGAACTAGTTCCCCAACCATGTGAAGCAGAGTTCCTTCCTATTCCTATTTAAACACAACTTGGACCATTGGATATGTAATTGAAATTTCATTCCCTGTCTGGCACCTATGGCTCTGATGGACAGAGCCAATTAGTAAATCACCTCCTATGTAAATCAAATTTGTGGGTCACATTTGGGTTGCACAGCTAGGCTTATAAGGACCCTTGTGGTTGTTAGCATAATATACACCTATGAACCTATGAACCTATGAGGATTGGATAAATATCACCATTGAGAATTAATTTTGAGAAGTTGAAGTGAAGTGAATTGGAAGTGGTATATTTTATTTTGCAAGAATAAAATTTAGTGGGGTGGCTATGTGTTTCACTTGGGAGTATATGATACTTTGTATATAGGAGAGAATTTGTGATATAGAGGCTAGACGGTTAGCATTGCTGCCTCACAGCAAGAGGTTCTCTGGTTTGATCCTCGGCTGGGGTGCCTTTTGTGCGGAGTCTGCATGTCCTCCCTGTGGTTGAGTGGGTTTCCTCCGGGTGCTCCGGTTTCCTCCCACATCACAACGACATGCTGTAGGTGGATTTGGACACACTAAATTGGCCCTAGGTGTGAGTGCGTGCATGTGTGTGCCTTCTGTGGAAGGTTGGGCACCAGGCTGGCAACTCGACACTGTAAAACTCCACTGCCAATCATGAGCAGATGGTGATCCACTGTGGCGACCCCTAACTGGGAAAAAGCCGAAAGAAGAAGAAGAAGAAGGCTAGGAGATATAGAGTAGCTTTGTGAGAAAGGTAGATAAAGAGTGGATAGTGTAGGGAAGCCTTTGTAGGAAGTTGTTGTGATTGGATTTAAGGAAGTGGAGGTTGTTAGTGTGAGAAGAATTAGTGAGAGTGGGATGTGGGTGATAATGTAAGGTGAGGCTGATGACATGATATTAGTTGGGTACTAAAGGATTTGTAAAGAGAGTGGAAAAACACGCTCGATCTCCACAGCCCTCCACACCACATACCACCCATAATCCACACACCTGTGTCTCACAGCCACTAAGGCTTAACCATAAATCCAACATTGTGAGACACACAGATGTGCTTCTCACCAGGCTGAATAAGGAGAAAGTCACTGTTAGTTGTCTATCAGGGGCCAGAATCCACCATATCACATACACACTCAAGTCTCTCAACAACAGGTACTGTTAGGACTCTGTCATAGTCCATGTTGCCATAAATAACTTGAGATAAACCTCCATGGACTATATGAAAACAGACATGATTGAACTCACTGAATATGTGTCCCAGGCGGGTAGGTCCCTAGCCTTAAGCAGCATTCTACCATCACCAAGAATGATGCCTTAATACAAACGAAAACTATTGACTTTAACAATTGGCTTAGTTTGTGGTGTCATTCCAGGGGGATCCAGTACCTGACAGCCTGGGAAGATATAATCAACAGACTGCAATGCTTTGCCAGAAATGGCCTGCATCTGTCTCACTCAGGCTTCAGGCTTCTGGCAAAGGCTCTTGCCTCCCCCATAGTGCCTTTTTTAGGAAAAGTGATGAGGTTAAAACTACCAACATAAATATTTCAATAAAATGCAAATTAAAGGTCATGTTGCTAAATGCTAGGAGTCTAAACATGAAACTGCACTAATTGCAAGCATTCTTAACCCTGGAAAATGTTGACATCTGTGCAGTCACAGAGGCCTGGTTCAAAGCTGGAGAGACCACCCCAGCCTTACCCGGTTACTTATCCTATCATACATTCAGACCCCAAACCATAGGCAGTAAAGCCAAAGGAGGTGGAGTTCCAATATATATTAAAAACATACATACCTCCAGCCTGGTCAAACAGTATGACTCACAGGAGACACTCCAGGTGCAGTTAACGATTGCCAAGACCCCTATACAAATTATAACTAGCTACTGGCACCCAAATCTGACTCAAGATGCCCAATCCACCTATCTGGACCTCTTCAAATCTATCAAGATTTGGGTGACTTTAACTACCCAAGCATAGATTGGAAGAACTACTTATGCCAGAACCCAAATGCCCAGAGATTCCTTGATTTTGTCAATGTAATGCCTTGGAACACATAGTCAATACCCCCACAACAGGTGATAATATCTTGGACTTGGTATTAATCAACATGAGTAACCACTGCAGCATCCCTGCAGTATCACCCCCCTGGTTATATCCAACCATAAAGTGGTCACTTTCAAAGTCACCATCTCCCCTAACCCTCTCTCACTAGAGCCAAACAAAAAAAATTCTCCAAAGCTGATCACAGCCTCCTGAGGGATAGTATAAACAGCTTCATAGCCCCACCCCACCCCCTCTAGGAACTGGCATCAGTATCCAGAACTACACCAAAGCACAATACAAGCATTTATATAGAGGCATGGAATTTGGCAGGACTAAATCATCCTCCACAAGGAAGAATAAACCTCTGGGGTGGACATCTGCAATAAATAAACTATAACAAAAGGAGAAAATTGTTGTCCAGGACCATGAAGGTGTAGGTGCCTAATTGGAAGAAATCCCACCTTAGTCAGAACAAGCAAATAAGAGCACTAGTGAAATCTTCATAAGCAAACTTTGAGTCCAAATTGGCCACATCTACTAGAAGCAGTCATAAGGTCTTCTTGACATAAATCCGCAATCACAAAGGAAGCATCCAGATCTGTTCAGGTCAAGGACGCCACATATACAAATGCCGTAGATATAACAAACTTGCTGGCTGAAAGATTCAGCAAAAACGTCACCCCTCTGTCCCCATCAGTAAACCAGGACATCCCTAATAAATGCCCTTCCCCCTTATGTCTATGGAACAGGTCATCACTGCTCTCTCAAAGGCAAAAAATATAGCCTCCATGGGACCCGATAACATCCCAGGCTGCATCCTACATGAACATAGGCAGGAACTTGCAGCACCATTAGGTGCACAATTCGACCAAAGCCTGAGTACCAGCTTCATCCTAGCTGAGTGGAGGACAGCCACTGTTATCCCTTTGCACAAAGGTGGAGCATCCACCAATCCAGGAAATAATAGACCCATCAGCCTAACTAGCCTGATCTGCAAGGCCATTGAATCGATTATTATGGCCTCATTAACAAGGACATTGGCAACCTTCAAACACATGATCCCACACAGTTTGGCTTCATCAAGGGGAGGTCATGTTTGTTAAATCTGGTCAATGTCTTTGAGACAGTCACCAAAGCCATTGACAAAGGGAAGGTGGTGCACACTGCCTACCTTGACCTGGTCAAAGCCTTCAACACTATTCCCCACTCGGGCATAATAGATTAACTCTCTCAACTAGGCAATAATCCATATGTTACCAGATGGGTAGCTAACTGGCTCACTGATAGAACCCACTCAGTCAAAATAGGGGAAACCAGCTCAGCAGTAGATCCTTAATGAGCAGTGTACCCCAGGGTTCGGTCTTGGGACCTCTGCTATTTGGGATATACTTTTCTGAGGTACAGGCCAAAACCAGTGGTTATGGCTGACCAAGTTTGCAGATAACTACAAGCTGGGTGCTGTCATCAATTTCCCTAGTGATGTGGACATCTTCCAAGAGGGTCTCATCCAAACAAATCATTGGTGCCAGAAACATGGCCTCAAGTTGAATACCAAAAAATGCATCATAATCCCCTTTGGGGAGAGTGATGTCCCCGCAAATTATCACATTAATAACAATGTCCTAAGCACACAATCAGTCATGAGAGATTTGGGCACCCAGGTTGATAGAAACCTGACTTTTGACGACCATGTTGCTTCCGTTGTAAGGAAAGCTTTCTACATGGCTCACCTCATAAGTAAGGGTATCTCATCCAGGGACAAGGAGGTCATAACATCCTGTATTCTTCCCTTATAAGGCACATTATTGAGTACAACTCCCCATTTGGCATGTACCTCACAAAGCACAAGCAACAGCTACAGGCCGCAGAGCTTCCTCACCAGGAGAATCCAGGGCCTCAAAAATCTACCATACACAGATAGGCTCAAAGCCCTATCCCTATACTCAGTTTCATACAGAATCCTCAGAGGTGATTTCTGTCTGACATACAAGGCAATCTTGGACCCTGCCTTGATGGGACTGCTGCATATCTGCAAGTCAAGCTCCACTCGAGTAACCCACAGGCGTGGCCTCAACCTTGTCTATGACATCAATAGGACTTGTTGGCGGGTCATATTTGTGTCCCAAAGACTCCCCCATCTGTGGAATAGACTCTCTGGCCAGATCAAGCAGATACCTCTTTACCTCTTTTTAAGTGCAACCTGGATAACTGGATGGAAAACAGAAAATACATCCCTAGGATTCCACCTGTGTCCCTGCTGGACAGAGGCATTGGGTGCTGACTTGTCTAAACATGGGCTAAACTCTTGGCTTGGCTTATAAGGGCATCAGGGACAATAGTCTAGTAACATCCTATGGTCCTGTGATTCTATGGAAGTTGGAAATGAAGGGAACAGTAAGATGAGGAAAGGAGGGGTGTAGGAAGGGATGTAATTAGAGAGGATGGTTGTA
Organism: Protopterus annectens; assembly: GCF_019279795.1. NCBI lineage: Eukaryota > Metazoa > Chordata > Ceratodontiformes > Protopteridae > Protopterus > Protopterus annectens. The sequence continues at coordinate 1,598,860,728 of NC_056739.1, forward strand.
GTGGTAGGGTGGAAGTATAACTTATTTGGTGGGTGGGTGCAAACAGTGAGTGTGTAAGTATGAGCTGTAAACTATTGGCTATGGAGGAAGAAGTTGTGAGGGAGGAGTCAGGGAGTATAAATATAGAGGTAGAGGGATTGGTGGGATTTAGGGGTAGGGTAGGGGAGTGGAGTGAGCCTGAGGGAAGCGAGGGTGAACAGAGCATGTACAGCCAGGCCACAACGAGCACCAAAAACAATCTATAAAGAATGGAACAGGAGGTAAGTGGGTGAATTCTCTGACACACAGTTAAAAATAGTTACAAGGAAATCCCCTGCACTGCCACTAAATATGTGGAGTATATAATAGTATCAGCCAGGTTTTAAGTAAGCCACGAAAGCTAGGTGATGTGTCAGGATTCCAGTTTGTAAAGAAATATTTCTGACCAGTCTATTATGCCCAGCTTAAAATAAATTTGAAAAGGAACAGTTTAAAAAGAGGATTCCAGAATTGCTTCTAAGGGATTTGGGTTAATAAGTTTGATACAAGGAGAATCAAGCAGCCATCATCCCTGGGAGGGTGCATGCCACTTCCCAGGTAATATAAAATAAAAATACATTAAAGAACTTGAGTGCAAGGAACCATTTGCTGTGTTCTTGTTGGTCCTGTCTGAATGATCGCATAGAGGTTTCTGCAGGTTGCAATCTCAACTGAGGGAGGGGGCACATACATAGAGAGTTATGGATAGGAATGGAAACTGAAGAACTTGAGTGCAAGGTCCTGTTCACTGTGTTGTTTTTGGTCCCATACGAATGATCACAGGGAGGTTTCTGCAGGCTGCAATATCAACTGAGGGAGGGGAGCACAGAAGTAGAGAGTTATGGATAGGAAGGGAAGTGGTGAGCACACAACTCCACAGGAGATTGGTAGCTTATAGTGCCTACAAGAGAATTTTTCCTAGTAGTTGATACCTAGATACTGGCCTGCCACATTTTCAGAACTGGGAATCGCCTTTTTTACTAATAGACATTATTTGTTACAAGCTTGTTTAAAGATTTTCCTTCTAATAGACATGGGTCAGGATGCTCATTTTTATGTATGCAGCAAAAAATTAGAGCGGCCAATCACTGTGGAGTATAACTTTAGTTTTACTAATAAACTTACTGTAGTAAAAAAGTGTTGCCCAACAGCTGTCTAAAAACCTGAGAATGCTATGGTGTGTGCTTTAATTCTTTTCATAATACACAATCTAGTATTTAAATATCAGTAGCTACACAATTACTGCCACTTGTGTACACTACAATATCTTAACATACATTATCCCATCCATTGTCCTATGTTTAAGATTTTTTTCTAAAATGCATACCTTACCATCCAGTTATTAAAGCTAATATTGTAGCACATTTTAATACAATACCTACTTGTGGCATGCGCAGTAATTGCATCTCTTTTAGTTTGAGTGTCTAGTGTGATTACTTTCTTTTTTGTGTGTCGACTCTTATTCTTTATAAAACTGAAGACACAAGAGAAGCAAAAGTGTTGATGTTGCTTTTTGTGCAAAACATTATGTCATGCTAGCTGGCCTCCATTTTGCGGCTATTTTTATCCCTGCTGGCATTTGTGCACTGTAATGAAAGCTACTCTTAAATTACTTCCATGCTTAGCTATGAACTGTTTTATGTGGTTGCTGAGTGATGTCTGTTGATTAGAACCAGAACACCAGAAAGCTGAATCTGTGAAAGAGCTTCATGTCTTGAAGCTGTACTTTTCTTAGACATTTTATAATGGTGGTATTTTCGCATCCTGTAAATAAAACCACTACCCGTGAAGCACAGATACTGCCAGGGTGAGATGTTAGGCAAAGTACTCAAACATGAATCCCTTCACTGATATGTTGCAAAGTAAACATAACTAATAAACCTATTGAAAAGCACTTTTATGAAAACAAATGCAACAGAAATGTATAATAAATGAAACCCTAGCACAGTCAGATAAACATCTAACATCATATATTACCTAAAACAATTATATTTTAATTTTTATATAAATAGTACTCATCTTATGAAATCAAATGGAATTGAATATTGTTCATGTCTAGATTTTAGATAAAAGTACTTATCAATATATGCATACGTGTATGGGTCCACTTTGAATGATCGAAATTTCAAAACTTCGAATGTCATATGGCCAGGACCATATGATTGGAGTTTTAAAACTCTGAATAGTAAAAAAAAAAAAAACAAATTAATACACGTTTATGCAGGGGGGTAAGCCCCCCTGTGCCCCCCCACTCCCCCTATTTAAATATATCAACTCCGAGATCACACTCCAATGAGGATAAGGGAATATTCCTGTGCCACGCTCTATGGAGTTCTCCGTTTAGGTGTTCGAAGTTTTAAAAGTTTGATCATATGGTTTCGGCCATATGAGATTCCAAGTTCTGAAACCTTGATCACCTAAATGGGACCCATATATATATATATATATATATATATATATATGTGTGTGTGTGTGTGTGTGTGTGTGTGTGTGTGTGTGTGTGTGTGTGTGTGTGTGTATGGTTTACTATGAAAAGGGTGATCGGATTTCATTTAAATTCTGTAAGTCCAACCGCCCAATTTGACATTTGAAAATAACAAAAAAAAAATGTTGAAATTCACAACAGTGAATGCATTTGGAATGCACATTGCACTATACTGGGGATCTGGAAATACATGCTTTCCCTCACTGTAGTGCGATTTTGGAGTTTGCATATATAAGTAGCAGGTGGGTTGCAGGGGGGTTTGCCCCCTGCAAAGATGTTCTTTGCTTTTGACCGGAAGTATGGTATTTTCAGTAAAGTCAACATTTCTGAGATGTTGACTTTTCAGGAATACCTCCTTTGATCTTTTTTGTTCATTGATTTGATTTCCAGTATTCCGATTTGGAAATCTGACCACTCGCACAATGTTTGTGCTAGAGTTTGAGAGTAAACCATATATATATATATGTATACACACACACACACACACACACACACACACACACACACACACACGCACACACACACACACACACATACACATCTGTCAATCAGTGCCCCTTTTAGGCATGCATGACTCATGACTCAAGCCTTGAAGACATTGTGCAAAAAGTAATACAAAAATGTAAATTAAACACTTAGTACACTACAATAATTTTGGCTTATACATTTTGTACATACACACACATGCACGTGCACATAAACACACACACTATATATATATATATATATATATATATATATATATATATATATATATATATATATATATATAAAATGTCACAAAATATCTAAAACTCAAAATTTTGAACCTCAAAAATTGTAAAACAAAAATACTGAGTGGGCAAAGCACTGAAAACTCATAATATTAAATCCGAAAATATTGAATAATTTTATCCACTTTAAATACCCTATGTTATATACACCAATTACAAAATCGAGATTAGCTGTAGCCTTGGAGGTGATACTGTTAGGGAAAGGGTTTTTAGTAATGTAATGTATAGGGTTAGGGTTTGGCATTCATGAATAGGAAGGTGCACCATACTTATGTGTGCTATGCTAACCCTAACCCTATCCCTGTCCCTAACTTTAACCTTACACATTACATTGCTAAAAAGTGTTTCAGTAACAGTACCACTACACAGGACAAAAAGACACAGAACTGATACAACACCAAACATGCAAAACAATAAATCTGTTCCCTTACTTGGCACTTAACCTAACCCTAACCCTGTCTGTCCACAACAACCAATATAAAATTTTCAGTTGTACATTCCTTTTCTTGCACTCTTCTACTTACAAACACTACAAAGAGGAGCATTCAGGCATTTCAACATTTAGTCAAATATGCTTTCGGTGTTTTTCACCCCTCAAAAGTTTTTCAGTCAAATGACATGACTTTATTAGTACTATATGTTTAGTTTATGCCCTCACTGCATACTTCTTATCTGACTAGATTGTTTTCTCATATTTTTGGTCTGTTCCACATAACATTTGTGGCTTTCTGACAAATCATGGAGGATTGAAGTCTCTATATAATATATACATTTAAGATTCAGACTTCATATCCTTCAGAAAATGTATGCTAATGCAAAACTTGTTATTCTACCACTTTCAAAGTTTATAAGAGCAATATTTAAAAATTGACACCCCCACCTCCATTTTTTTACTTTGCCCAGTATTGTTAAGCTAAGAGGTTGAGAGGCATGCCTCATGATACTGAGACAGAAAGCAAGACAGAGAGAGGGAGAGAGAGAGGAGATGATTTTGTATTATTGCCCTTCATCACATTTAGGAGGTTCACTTAACCACATAGGCTAGGTGCCACCTTTATAGAATGTACAAGATAAGTCCATAAAAAAGTTAATTAAAGGAAAGCAGCATGCTATTGCATAAGCAGAGATACTATTGCTATCACTCAGAAAAGATATGAGAAGATAATTAAACTATGCAGATAGAAATTCAAAGAACGATTACAGTGAAGCATATAGTTCCTAGAAAAGAAATGAATGCATGGTCAATAGAAAAGCACTGCAAGGCAATCATAAGTATTTAACTAAATGCAAATGACATGCAAAGATGTAGAGATGTGGGCTGCAACTATATTCAATGAATGTGTGGGAACACAACAGTCTGTAGTGATTTGTCAATGTCATTATTAGTGATTATAACTCATTTTCTTTATAATGTATAGTTGTATACAAACTGTTAATTGATTCATTTAATATTAAATATTTACTTCTTCTTGCTCTTACAAATGACATTGAGAAAGCTCACTGGTAGAGTGTGTTTACCTGGTCTCTCTGATTTGGGAAGCACTCCAGGGAGCTGAAAGTGTACTTGTATATTGGCCAGAGGACACTGGAGTTAGTTTTCAGATTTTTTCTGTTTGCTATAAATTATGCATATTTTCATGGAGCTGTTCACCGTGCAGTGGTGGTTAACAGTACCCTGTATAGTAGCATAGCTAAAAAGCTAGTATTTAGGACTTTAACCTGTACCACAGAAAAGCTCTGCATGGTGCAAAGCTTAGGGAAATTTGTCAGCATATCGAACAGCATTAATATCAGATCATTGCACTAACACCTAGCCTTATCCCTAGATGCCATTCAGGTGCCCCCTGTAAAATCAAGTCCCTAAACCACAATAGCGCCAACCTAATTCAAGTACTGACAACATGGATTTGCAATTTCTTAAAGTCTCTGTGGCCATCTTGGTAGATATGGACATTCTAAGACAACATAGCAATTGTCTCATGTACTCAGACAACCTTTTAATCCTTAAACAAACTAACACAGTATGCAAGAGCTCTATATACATAACTTCCTTAGAGGCAAAAATCTCACTTACAAACAAGGTTGTCAAGCTTTCTCACACACACACACACACACACACACACACACACGCACACGCACACACACACACACGCACACACGCACACACACACACACACACACACACACACACACACACACACACACACACACACACACACACACACACACACACACACACGCACTACATCCTTTGCACACACCCTCACCACACATATAGACCTTCTATGTTGATAAACTTAAAAGAAACCTCTCCAAACCTCAGTGGTTTCCTAAGTCATCTAACGGCAACACCTATCTTCAACAAGCAGTATCACTAAAGCACACACCAAAAACAACACTGAACACCAGACATAAACCTACAACCAATAACCCCCCCAAGAACAAAGCACATAAGGCAAGCAATGACTTTACTTAGTATTCTTGTCAGAGAGGATTCTTTTGTATGATGCACAGATGCCCCTTCTAACCAGGCTGGGCAAAGAGAAGATAACGGTTAGTTGCCTATCTAGAGCTAGGATCTGCAATATCACACCCTCAAATCAATGCACCACACACACCAACATGATTGTATTATAATTCATGTGGGTGTAAATGACCTGAGATGTACTATACTGACCTATATGAAAAGAGACTTTATGGATCTCTCTGAATATGTGTCTCAGACAGGTATGTGCCTTGCATTGAGCAGCATTTTACCTTCATCAAGGATGATGCCACAGCACGAGTATACAATGACTGATTTTAATAATTGGTTTAGTTTCTGGTGTCACTACAGTGGGATCCAATATTTATCAGCATGGGAGGACATGAATGACAGACCACATTCCTTTGCCAAGAATAGTGTGCACCTGTCTCCCCTGGACTTTTGGATACTGGCTAAAATATTATCTTTAGAACCTTTTTAGGCAATGTCAAAATTACAAAACTATCAGCGTAGTAAAAAAACAAACAAAGAATCAAAACAACCTTAAGGTCTTACTGCTCAGTGCTAGGTGACCTAAACAAGAAACTCCAAACCCTACAACCTCTCCTCACTTTAGAGAATGTAGACATTTGTACTGTTACCAAGACTTGAATTAAAGACACAGAAAGTACTCCAGCAGTGCAGTTCCTTCCACACATTTAGGCCAACAGCAGCACAGATAGGGGCTAAGGGTGGGTGTGTCTTGATCTGCATTAGCAGCAAATACAACTGCAGCTTGGTTAAACAGGATGATGCCCTGGAGTTCATCCATGTCCAACTCTCCATAAACAAGGTTCCTTATCATGTCCTGGCCAGCTACAGATCACCCTCTATGATCCAAGAAGCTCACAACTCCAACCTAGATCTGCTAGTGGCATTCACTATCCAACCAATTATGCTATTTATGGGATATTTTAACTACCCCTCTATAGACTGGGAAACATACACTGCTTCTAACTCACAGGCACAATGTTTCCTGGACTTTGTCAACACAAACACCCTGGACTAGATAGTGTGCACTCCAACCAGAGGATCAAACTTATTGGACCTAGTACTCACCAACATGGGAGAGTGTTGTACCCCCACCATGTCACATGCTCATTGGTGATGTCAGACCGTAAAGCCCTCTCCCTCAAAATAAAGATCAAGTTGGAAATCCCATCTAAACCTATAATAGTTAAGAACTATTGTAAAGCAAACTACATTCTATTAAGTGCCAATTTGTCAAAATTCACGGCTCCCCCAAACTTCAAGAACACAGCTACCTATGCAGAATTATTTACAGAAACCCTGTACAAACATGTAAATGACTGCACTGAAGCCACTATACATACCAGGGGCCAGATTCCAAGAGTTGCTCTCAGTGTAATTCTGCCCTAGTTCCAAAAGACCTGCTCTCAGTCTAAGTGACTTATTTCAGTGTAAGGCCTATCTGTAAACAGGTTTACTATTGGGACCAGATTCCAAAACACCTTCTCTCAGCCTGATCAAAGTGACAATGGTCATTTACACCGAGAGCAAGTCTTTTGGAATCAGGGCTCAGAAGTAAGCCCAGATCTAGTAGCAAAAACAAACCCCACTGGTGGAATCCTTATCTTAAAAGGGTATAAAACAAAAGAAAAAAGTCCTGGCCAAAATCAAAAAGAGCAACTCTAATAGAGACAAGAGCTCTGTGATTTAACTAAACAAGAAACAAGAATATCTAAAAACGTCCAGCAAGGCCAATTACAAGATCTGGTTAGCCTTCCTGGCCAGGAATCTTAAAGGTAACACTCAGCAGTGAGCAGAAATGGTGCTAAATGGCACAACCTTCACTGACCAGGGTGACATAATGAATCTACTGACTGATAAACTTAGCTCTAACTTCACCCACAAATACCCCCAGTGAAGTCCCTTCCTGCATATTCCCCCAACTGTTAACAGGGAGCAGGTGCTGGTGGCACTTGTTAAGGTCAAAAACACTACTTCAATGGGCCATACAATATCCTTGGTTGCCTCTTAAATAGCCTAAAACATGGCCTAACAGGACCACTCCTGGCGATCTTCAACTACAGCCTCAAAACAAGTTAAGTGTCAGGTAAATGAGAGCCGCAACGGTCATCCATCTTTATAAGGATGGACCATCAACTGACCCCAGAAACTACATACCCATCAGTTTGACAAGTCTAATATGCAAAGCCATGGAATGAATTATCATGGAAATGATCAATAAGGACATTGGCAACCTACAGATAATGGACCCATCTCAGTTTGACTTTGTTAAGGGAAGGTCTTGCCTACTCAACCTGGTAAACGTCTTTGTGAGGGTCACCAAGGCTATGGATGAAGGGAAAACAGTGCATATTGCCTACCATGACCTGGCCAAGATGTTCAATACAATATCCCACTCAGGTATTGTTTGCAAACTCGAAGAAAGAGCCATAAATCCCTACACAACTCACTGGATTGCTGGCTGGCTCACATATAAGACCCAAGAAATCAGGATCATTGAGATCACCTCCACCAGGAGACTGGTCACCAGCTGAGTATACTAGGGCTCTGTGCTGGGCTCACTCCTGTTTGGCTTCTACTTCTTGGAAGTCAAGGCCAATACTGAAGGCCTCTGGCTCAACAAGTTTGCAGATGATTGCAAATTGAGAGCTATCATAGATCCCCCCATGGCACCAGCATCCTACCAGTCAAGTTAAAACAAACAAATGAATGGTACCAAAGCCACAGATTAAAACTCAATGCAAATAAATGTATTATAGTATTTTTTGTGAAATCATCCATCCAAGTTAATTACTCCATTGATAATACACCTCTTCAAGTTGGATCTGGGAACATATGTAGACAAGAATCTGGCCTTTGACGAACACGTAACCAAGATAGTAAGAACATCATTCTATGTCACCCAATTTATATGCAACAGTGTGCCACCAGGTCCAAGGAAGTTTAGTACCACTCTACTCAGCCTTTATCAGACCCACCAAGTACAATGTCCCTTCTGGCATGTACCTAAACAGGCACTTGCAATAGTTGGAATGCCCTCTAAGGTTCCCCACCAGGAGAATCAAGGGTATGAATAGCCTGTCCTACACAGATTGCTGTCTCTGTACTCAGTCACCTACAGGTTACTGAGAGGCAATCTATGGCTAGTATATAAGACATCTTCAGATCCAGCTCTGATGGATCTCTTGCACATCCTCCAGATAAACAGCACCAGAAACACTAGATCCAAGGACCTGATCTTTGTCTGCAAAATAAATAGAACATGCTGGAGAGACTGATATGTGTCTCAAATGATCTCTTCACTATGGAATAAGCTCCCATGTACATGAAGCAGAGTTTATCCCTGACTGTATTCAAAAGGAACCTTGATCATTAAATGGAAAATTGCAAATTCATCCCTAGTCTGGACCCCATGTCTCTGATGGACAGAAGATGACAGTAATTAAATTAATCCCTAACTAACATACCCCTTATATAACCCTTTGCTACCTCTTTACAAACATACCCCACCATATAGGCATCCAAGCAACTTGGGAACAAAACTGGGTTTAGTTGAATGGATAGACTTGTAAAGACCCTGGTGGTTGTTAGCCTAGTATAAACCTATGAACCTATGAACACAGAGACACGTGCATGAACATACAGCATGTCACACAAACACACACACACACACACACACACACACACACACACACACACACACACACACACACACACACACACACACACACACGTGTATGTGTCTGTGTGTACATATGTATAAATTAACTTTAGTTTAATGTCCAAAATACCAACATTCTAAAAATCGCCATGTTAATTTCGATAGCAAAACATCAACACACTTCTGTGCATGCTCCAAGGATCAAACTTAGAGAAAAGAATAAAGATCAGAATTTTTACAGGGGTAAGCTGCCTGCACCCCCACCCCCTACTAGTTATATATACTAGCTTTGAGATTGCACAATCCCAGGGGTAAAGACATATTCCCCTACCTCAGGGATTGTCAATATCCTGTCGACCACAGCATATCAACAAAACAGATGGCAATATTTCAGCATTTCTCTCAAAGCTACCAGACCCATATAGAATATGTACATATGCACATATAGAATATATAGGAATATAATTGTATTCTTAATCTTATTGAAATGTGACAGCATTTTCTGGATGACTGTTGGGTAATTTGTAAGGGTACTATGCCTGTGCTTACTGACTTTGTTAGGTCTTTTCGTTGCAATACTTATGGATCTCGATTTACTGTCAAATATGATGTATTTGTCACAATTTATTTTCAGATATTTCAGTAATGAAACTAATTGATGGTGCTGTGCAAACATCTTTATTTAGAAAACTTTATAGAATAAATTTTCCACTTTCTTCCAGCAGTTGTCACACCCCATATTATAGGTTCATAGATTCATAGGTAGGTACTAGGCTATCTGGCCGAGGGCATTTATAAGCCTAGTCAGAGTGTGTCAGCTTTTGCCGCCCCATTGAACTGAGCCTTTGTCTAGCAGAGCCAATGAAGCGATCCCAGGGGTGTATTTTCTGTTACCCATCTGCTCGTCAAGGTTTCTCTTGAAGAGTGTTAGTGAGGGTTTTTTTGACAGAAAAGAACAAATATCTAATATTTGCTTGAATAATTACAACTGGAATCACATAAATTCAGTTCTGCTGTTGCAATATATAGACATTCACTGAAAATGGTTGCCATTCTCTGTAAAACCCAGTATACTAATAAAGAGTCAGAGGGCAGAGGATCTGAAAAACGGCACTGAGACTCAACCAGTAAAGGTACAGGTTTTATAACATAAAGGCAAGATGCAGAGAGATGTGGAGACAAGGCTGACTGCAGTCTGGATCATTGGATGGTACTTCATGTTTTACAAGTGACATTACATTCAATAATGGATAAAAACAAGTAAAGGAGAATTAGGACTTCTACCTAGTTCAAGTAATTTCCATAAGCATTTCCAGTAGATCCGGAGAAGACTTCCAAATTACTAAGGAGACATGATGGTCAAAAGATAAGGAATTATCAACAAGACTGCTTGCAGTCACTGTGACACCGACTAAATGGAGAGCTGTTTCACCTACGTAGTATGACATGGAAATGTTTTGTTAACCAAAATGAACTATACTACATTTTTTACGCTTGGCTTGAGACCATTGTCCTTGCACCAACTGATAACATAACGGAGTACATATTGCAACAATTGTTAGTGGAGGAATGAAAACCATAACCATCCATAGCTCTCAACCTTCCATCTCCAAAATGAGGAACACTAGCCCTCATAATGTGGAACAAATGGGCAAAATGTGGAACACATACTAATGGCTTACTAACAACTTCTACTAGGAAGGCCATAGGATGGCAAAAATATGCTGGTTTTACTTATAAAGAAGATATTTTAATGAATTAATATGCTTAATTTCTATTTACCATGGATTTCACTTAAAAAAATTCCTAACACTGAATGTGTGACACAGTCTTTCAATGTGGAACTTCAAGGAACTTTGAGGAACATGAACTTTTTAAGACCCCAAATGAGGTACATTCCTCATAATGAGGTACACTTGAGAGGTAAAACCATCACCCAGTTTACAGTCATTCACAAATTTAAAAAAACTACAAGCGGTGGAAGAAGGCAAGGCAGTTCCTACAGCCTACCTCAATCTGGCCAAGGCCTTTGATACCATTCCTCACTCAGGAATTATTGATAAACTCAGCAAACTGGGCATCAACCCCTATATCATTAGGTGGGTTGCAAATTGCAAATTGTCTCACAGATAGAACCCACAGTGTGAAAGTAGTGGACTCCGAGTCAGACTGCCGACCATTCATGAGTGGAGTCCCACATGGATCGGTCCTGGGTCCTCTCCTGTTTGGCATCTACTTCTCAGAAGTCCAGGCCAACACAGAGGAACTCTGGCTGACCAAATTCACAGACGACTGCAAGCTGGGAGCCATTATTAACTCCCCAAGTGAAGCAGACATCCTACAGAAAGGTCTCACTGAGACCAATGACTGGTGTCAAAACCATGGCCATAAGCTTAATGCCAAAAAATGCGTCGTCATCCCCTTTGGGAAAAACTCAGTTCCCACTAATTACCACATTGATGGAAGCCCACTGAACACTGAAGGCATTATAAGAGATCTGGGGACACAGGTTGATAGCAACCTCTCCTTCGACCACCACATTGCCACTGTGGTTAGAAAGTCCTTCTATGTGGTACATGTCATTACCAAGAGTTTTGCATCCAGGAAGGAAGAGGTCATCATTTTTCTCTACTCTTCCTTAATTAGACCAATCATAGAGTATAATGTCACATTTGGCATGTATCTCACTAGACACCTGCAACAGCTGGAGAGGCCAAAAAGTACCTCACAAAGAGGCTCCTAGGCCTCAAACACATGTCCTACATGGACAGACTCAAAAAACTCCAACTATTCTTCTCTGTCTCATATTGTCTACTAAGAGGCGATCTCTGCTTGACTTACAAAGCCATATCTGATCCAGCTCTGTTAAAAATGCTACAGCTAAAGAAATCCCAATCCCTCTGCACCACACCCTCCAGAGACCTCAACCTCATTACCACAATCAACAGAATATGCTGGAGGGACAGGTTCATAACCCAGAGACTACCCATGCTCTGGAACAGACTTCCCATGCATGTCAAGCAGAGCACCTCACTAACCCACTTCAAGGAAAATCTTGATGAGTGGATGGGAAATAGAAAGTTTACCCCGGGGATCACTGCAGTGGCTCTACTCAACACAGGCACTGGAAACTAATGACGGGCAGCACAATACCAGAGCACTTCTATGGGCTAGGCTTGTAAAGGCCCCAGGGCTATTAGCCTAGTGCACACCTATGAACCTATGAATGACTGAATATCATATTTGTATCCACTTTCATTTCACAATACCTGGCTCTTCTTCCTTTTGAGAAAAAAGAGATGAACCTACAAAAATACAAAAATATATAATAATTCTTTTACTCTTTACGTGTATCAGAAAGAGATCTAAAATAGTCATATGTATGTACTAATTCACAGGCAATTTTTGTCAAATTACATGAAACTCATTGGTCCTTTTTTCAGTAACCATTTGAAACACTGAGATCTGCTAGAATGAGTCCCAAAACACAAAGACTGAATGGCCAAAAAAAAAAAAACGGACTTAGATGGCCATTTCCTTAAATATTCCCTTTTCCTCAAGGTATGGCAATCTCAGAGTTGGTATGTGTGTGTGTGTGTGTGTGTGTGTGTGTGTGTGTGTGTGTGTGTGTGTGTGTGTGTGTGTGTGTGTGTGTGTATATATTTATATATATATGTGTGTGTGTGTGTGTGTGTGTGTGTGTGTGTGTGTGTGTGTGTGTGTGTGTGTGTGTGTGTGTGTGTGTGTGTGAATGTGTGTAAGTCTGGGGGTGTAAAGGGTGCAGGGTGGCTTGGTTTATCCCCCTACAAAAAAAAAAGTTAAAAGGAAAAAAATGATGTTCAAGATTTGCTCTTCTCCTGTAGTTTCAGTCTTTTTCCGGCTTGTCGACACTCAGTATTCTGAGTGCCAACATTTCAATAGGGATCCCTTTTTTTCATATTTTATAAAAATACATCCTACACACTCTGGAGGAAGATGTGCACCTCTCAACCCTGCTCTAAATGCAAAAAACTTTGAGGTTACTGCACCACAGGGGTGAGTGAATTTTTCAATTCGATAAAAAAAACCATAATCAGGAGCAGTGAAGAATTTTGGCAGATTACCTGTTATCTGTTCTACGTTCTTGTGCACTCATGAAATTCAGTGTACTTTAACACAGCTGTCTGCTAGACAGTGTCAGATTCTTCATTAAATTGTACAGTTTTTGGCCATTCATTTTTTTTTTAACTCTGCCATCCTGAAATTCATATCCACAATAGATTTACAAGAATAAATGAAAAGAACAACTTCAGAAAAAAAATTACAGAGCAATCAACACCATGTGAGGTACACTTAAGATTATACATTTTTGCTTAACCTGTGAGTATTATCTTGTGGTCAAAGTTACTAGGCATATCAGACAGTGTATCATGTTTCATTGTTGTGGATGAATACATGCACAGTGTGTGGCCTGTTCAAGGGCACTTCCAGCAAGATAATGGGGATTAAATAGTCAACAAAGGGTGCATTAAAGGGAATTATTGAACAAAGTCTTACCATGTAACACCTCCCTCCTTTCTCCCACCTCACCTACAATCGCAGTTGCCATACTATGGTATACAAACACTAGAAGCATAAGCCACAAAGCATCATAGAAAATGATGAAGTTTACCTCACATGGAATCACTCATTACCAACAGTTCAAAAGGTAGATGTGAGAAAACCAGATCTAGTGGTCCATGAAAAGAAGACAAAAGTAGCATTGATCATTGAAATTGTTACACCCAGTGACTACAGCTCTTGCATACAGAGATACACAAAGTCATAAAATATCAGGATTTGCAGGCAGAAATGACAGCAATGTTGAAGAAAGATACCCAGACAGTTCTTATAGCAGTAGGAGCAATGGGTCTTATAAAAAAGAATTTACAATCGTACTTAGATATGTTACAGATACATGTAACTCCATACAAACTGCAGGATTCATTACTGGGCACATTGCTGGTGCTGCAAAGAGCACTTCTGGCTGACATCAAAGACTGAAACAATAGTAATTTCATGAACTTTAATCATACTTTGACTTAGGAATGAGGAGTCCATTCCTGTCATGGCATTAGAAACCCAAAAGATCTGGAGAAATTAAAAACAGTATACTAAGCTTGCATACTCAGTACAATTGTAAGAACTGAGTCCAGTTACACGTGTGCTGTTCCCCAGTTCAGTGTACTGCTCATGTCACCGAACCAGAGGATGATATCTGTGTCTTTGTTAGATAATACTGATAAGATCTGAGGGAATACTGGGCTGCACCCCACTCCCCAGAATGCTATTTACCCATCTTTTACTGAACTGATCCCAACATTTGCAATGTTTTTGCCACCCCTTCTTGAATCATCTTGACACAGTGGTGCCTGCATTGTCTGCTGTACCAAAGTACTGCTCCAGTTATTTCACTGAATGCAAGATCACACATTCTTCTTTGCAAGTGCTGTCTTAAAACTAGTGCACCCAATAGGAGCAGTATTGGACAATATCTCAGCAGCATAATACAAAAGTAAAGTGCCGTGACATTAACCTCAACTTCTTGCTTTACAGTAAGTAAAGTAGTAAGTTGTTTCAGGCAACAGAAAGAATGTGCACATTTGAATGGTGCAGTGGCATAGTGGTTAGTATTGTCACCTCACAGCAAGAGGTTTTCCAGTTCACTTCTCAGCTGGAGTGCCTTCTGTATGAAGTCTGCATGTCCTCTCTCTGTTCATGTGGGTTTCCTCTGGGTGCTCCAGTTTCCTTCCATGTTACAAAGACATGTCTGGAGAATTTCTCTCCTGCCCTCTGATGAAAATTGGAGTATTTCTCTCCTGCCCTCTGATGAAAATTGGCTCATTCCAAGTTGGACTTTCTTGGTAATCAAATGTTAAATAAAGTAGTTTTGCAAACTGCATCTGACTCTCATATGCCCCTGTGGGCCTCATCAGCCTAATATTTCAATGACTGTGCCAAAAGATATTGCTGGAATCTTGACAGTAGATAGGCTACCCTTTTCCTATTTTTTTTTTCTTTGCTTCTTGCACTGACTCGGCTGTCAGACTCGCAGGCTATTTATATCTTTCACAATCAGTCCAGTGGCTTGTTGTAACTTTGACAGACTGCCCTGCCCATGACAACCTTTGCAACAACTATTTGAAACCAGGTCTGGGCACACCTGTACATGATTGGCAGCATGCAATTATTGCTGCCCCTCCTTTCTCCCATTTGTGTTTAACTTAGAGACCAGCACTGTGTTCAAGTCACTGTGAATACAATGCTTTGGCATGGTAAAAATTCAGTGTGTTTACAGCACGAATCAAAATGTTTTCCTTGATAAAGTAGTAGATAATCTTTCAGTCATGTTCATTTTATCACTTTATTAGGTAGTCCCATTGGGCTTACCAGAGATAACCCTTTTTAAGGTAAGATGTAGGTCTACAAAGAAGTTAACTGTCTGACTGAGGGTCACACTATATATATATATATATATATATATATATATATATATATATATATATATGGGAACTCCAAGCATAACTCTCAATCTGGAAAAAGCTACAAATAATCGGGGACAATGGACCAAAAATAGGGACACTTTTTAAATATTGCTCTTACAAACGTAGGCAGTTGATAGAATAACAGGTTTTGCATTAGCATGAATTTTCTGAAGGCTATAAAATTGGAAAATGAAATGTCTGCCATTATTTTCTGACTTAAGTCCTCAATGATTTGCCAAGTGGTTTGCCATAAAACTACAATGTTATGAGAAATGGACCAAATGTGTGAGTCAAAAATTTGGGCATTCTGCAAAAATCTGGACAGTTGAGAGGTATGAAATTTCCAAGCTATGTCTCCATTGGTTCAGCACTGCATGTGATTTGCCTTCCTGTATTGCTTCCTTCTCTAGATCTTGCATTAGAGCCGCTTGACTTATCCCAATATCTAATACTACAGCTGCTGTGACTGCACCTGACTTTTACAGGATACCTCTGTATACTAGTGCCATAGGTTTCAGACCAGGGGTAATGTTGGAAATGGGTTAAAGAAGAATTCTGCTTCATATGGATAAGAAGTCTGCTCCAAAGAAGGGGTAGTCTCTGAGACACATACCTGTCCCTCTAACATGTCCTATTTATGATGCAGACAAAGTTTAGTTCCGTAGATTAGGTCATTTTGATATTTTGTGGATGTGCAGTAGCCCTTCAGAGTGAGTGTAGAGGATGCTTTGTTGGCCAGGCATAAATCACCTCCCAGCAGTCCATAGGAAAACTAGTACAAGCATAGGCCTTTCAGTCAGGCTGTGTGGGACATGTTGTTTATGCCTTATATTCTTTTTTATGAGAAACCTCTCTTGATGCTCTAGATGTTGTGTATGACTATCTCAATGATTAGTCTGGTGAGGGCCGAGTATAGTGAAACAGAGTCATTCCTTGACCTAAATGCCATGCTCTTGGTTATACATTCTGCAGCATGGAATTATTTCCTTACTACCATAGACCAGGTTACTGTATACATGCATTCCCAAATCTCTGACTACTAAGTCTACTCTTAGGGATGTATTACCAACATGGTAGTTTCATGTTATTGCATCAGCTATGAAATTGTTGGCAATTACTTTTAATGTTGTCTCCAAGGCTGAGTCACTCAGATCAAGCTTTAATTTATTTTATACTATGATAAGTTGACTTCTCCTACTGATCCTCTGTGGAAAAATAGACAAAGCAAGGGAAGACACAGGCCCTATTCTGAGCTCATGTTTGTTTTCTGCAAATACAAATCCATAATACAGTTGGTATAAAAAAATAGCCACACCACCTACACCACAATATAACGCTATTAATCTATGCCAGAGGAAAAAAGGTAATGGTGAAGTTTTTTTTCTCACATGGAGTTCCTAAGGCTTCACTCTCAGAATAAAACACCACTATTTTTAGACTAAATTTAAAATAATTTTTTTAGAGTAAATCCCACTATAACCTAGGACCAAACAGCAGATTATTTCTAGAAGTCTGGTGCAGTAGAAGGCATCACACCACCTATTTGTTTTATTCTTGATAATTAAGCTAACCTAAGTGTTCTGCACATGACTGTTAGGCTATTGAACGATTTGATGCAACAATACTAAAAGCAGTAAAAAATAAAAGTATAAAAAAAATCTTAGGAATCAAATTAGGTAACTGAAGATCGACAAGACTCAGTTTCCTGAAATAATGCATTTTGAAACTGCACCATTTGTCTGTGCTTTACACACAGTACTGTCCTTGAAGAAAATATTCAGGGTTATCAAAGGCTGTTGTTTTTGTGAAGACCACACAAGAGGATCTGCAATTAAGTGGGAACAGTTTCGGAACAAACGTAGCAGGCTGCTCTACAGAATACTGTCTTGGGAAAAAGGAGCAAACCAATTAAAGTGTACTTGTACATGTCCAAGTAAGCAATGGTACAAATGTCTACAGCATTGTGCTGCTTCTGTTCTGAGGCAGAGTAGTAATAAGGAGCCAAAACTCTTAAAGCAAGTCAAAAGAATTTGTTAGAACTTCTTTTATTTTCATTAAGTAAGGCCTTCAGCCCAAATCATGTAATATATGCTAGATTATGAATGTCAGATTTAAACTACACTTTTATGGAATATTATTGTTATGTTGACCTATGTTGAATGACTACATTGCATTTTTTTATCTTTACGACCCAGTCAGGCAGCATATGTAAACGGTCCTTCAGTGTAACACATTGTATTCCTAGAATTTGTAGGAGCATAGGTTGTGAGTGTATACTGTTTGCTTTGTCTTGAAGTAAGAATTTAAATCAGTACTGGTATTTTGTCTGCAAGTGATTGTTTTTGTTTAGTTCTTATGAAATGGAGGCTTTTAGCAGTCCCTTTGTAATGGCCTTCAGAACAGTGCAATCACAATATTATTAGTGTGGAATGTGACCTTTCTGCAGACAAACCATGTTAACACTAATAAGTTTGTGATTTTTGCAAAAAGATTAGAAACACTCTTGGATCTACATTGAAACAAGAGATTATTTTCATGGTTTAAACTACAAGACTTTAGATCACATGATATTTCATGCTGAACCTAGCTAAGAAGGTAATATATAATACTGTTAAAGGTGGTGGGTTACAGACTAACATTATTTATTTCATTCATTCATTCATTCATTCATTCATTCATTCATTCATTCATTCACTATTCATTCATTCATTTATTTTTATTATATTTTATTCACAAGGTTACATTTTGTTATTTGAAAGGCTATTATACAAGACTAGGGGAGAACAACTCCAGTAAAGCTGCTAATAATAGTGGTACTGGTATTAATGTGTGTCAGGTATGGTACATAATGCTTAGGGCATGTACACAGAAAAATGGAATTATAGTCTGTGCATACATCTCAGAGATTGCTGTGCCGCATAGGTTCATAGGATGTTACTAGGCTATTGGCCCGAGGGTCTTTACAAGCCTAGCCATTAAATCTCAATATAATATTAGATGAGAAATATTGTCTATGTCCAAGGTTTTTCTAGCAAGGACCACCCATGTCCAGGAGAGAAGCTGGGGCAATCCCCAGCAGAAATTTACGGTTTTCCATCCGGTCATCCAGGTTGTGCTTAAACAGGGTCATGGAGATGCTCTGCTTGGTATGGATTGGAAGCCTATAAAAGAGAAGTGGCAACCTCTGAGAGATGTATTTGTCTCTTCAGCAGGTCCTGTTTATGTCGCAGGCTAGAATGAGATCCCTGGAACGGGTGACTCTAGTCCCATTTGACTTACAGATGTGCAGGATTTCCATTAGTTTTGGGTCAGAGATAGCCCTGTAAATGAGATATAAGTCACCTCTAAATAGTCTATACATGACTGAGTAAAGTGACAGCAACTTCAGTCTGTCCATATAAGATATGTGCTGGAGACCGTGAATTTTCTTAGTTAGAAATCTCTGAGGTCTCTCAAGTTGCTTCAGGTGTCTGGTATGGTACATACCAAAAGGGCACATTCAAAAATAGGCCTGATGAGGGATGAGTACAGGGGAGTTATAAACTGTTTTGCTCATGAGGCGATGCCTTCCTCACCACAATAGACACATGGTGGTCAAAGTTGAGGTCACAGTCAACTTGTGTTCCCAGGTCTCTCATTACCGAATCGGTACTTAGAGTATTATTGTTTATTTTAAAATCAGCAGGGACATTGTTTTTACCGAAGGGAATGATGATGCATTTTTTAGCATTTAGTTTAAGACCATGGCTTTGTCACAAAACATTGGTCTGTGTAAGCCCCTTTTGAAGTAATATTTATTTATTTATTTTACATTTGTTGACTGGGCTAGTCTAACTGGATATATGTCCATTTTCAGAAGAGGCCCGGGGAGATAAGCTCCGAGGAAACAAACAAAATCACATATACAGAAATGAATGTATACAATGAACATTGCAGGTGCAGTACAGAGAATAATCAAAGAGGTCATTTGTTCATAACATAGTGCAAAATATACAGATACAATTAGTACAATACAAAATGTAGTTGCAATACATCATAAAGAAAAAGATGGCAGCTGAATTATACAATATATTAGTATACAAGTAGTCATAAAGAAAAAGTAAGAGCTGAAATTATACAATATATTAGTAAAAGTAGTCTCCTTAATGAGATTCTGAAGATGTAAGTAATAGTATAGAAGGACAAGGTAAGTTGTTATTAAGAAAAGGAACTTGACAATTAAGAAGAGAAGGGTAGATTGAACCAAGTAAGAAGAGCTAGTTGATCAGTCAGGTTTAGTACAGGGGCACAACCAGTGTGTTCTGAGGAAAAGTTTCAATTTGGTTTTAAAGAGTGATATAGAGGGAAGAGAGGAAAGTTCATTAGGAAGAAGGTTCCAGGATTTTCCAACAGTATTAGAGAAAAGAGAGTCCCCAGCCCTGTTGTTTGATTTACAAATATTTACAAGATGTTTATGTAAGTACACTGACAATGTTAGGGGATTCAATGATAGCACCTAATTTTTAGTCATCCACATGCTTGGTTAGCCACAACCCCCCTGTTTTGGCCTGTCCTTCTGAGAATTATATACCAAACAAGAGAGGGCCCAGCACTGACCCTTGTGGGACCAGACTGGTGACAGGTCTGTTGGTAGAGGTAAAGTCTCCCACTTTGACTGAGTGTTGTTACCATGTTTTCTGGCAGTTGCCATGTGGAGAACTTCAGAAGAAATATGGAGCTCCACAATAAGTGGTCAGTGAGTGCACAGTACACATATGAATGACCTACATGGCATAAAAAAGAGTCATTACAATTAAAAGTACTACAACTATTTTATAAAACTGTGTTACATTTACAGAGATATACTGACCAGACAGAAGTCCCTAGACTTCAAAAGCAGCATAGTTATGAGAGCAATTACTGCTACAGTAGCAGCAAAATGCATGCACACATACACACACACACACACACACACACACACACACACACACACACACACACACACACACACACACATATTATCAGATGGTACGTACACATATGGACAGTTTTAAAGCTATGCTAATTCCTGTGGATGTCTTTGGGATGTGGGAGGAAACAGTACACAGTGAAAAGTTACACAACACAGGAGGGCATAGAAGACACCCCAGCCAAGACTTGAATTAGAAAACCAAGCACCATGAGGCAGCAACGCTACCTCCTGCATCAGATTGACACCTTGTATAGTCTATGTTCTGTACTGTTTGTACTTGCTTGTGTGTTTGTATGTTTGTATTTGTATGGCTGAGATGTGAGTGTGTATGTGTGTGTGTGTGTGTGTGTGTGTGTGTGTGTGTGTGTGTGTGTGTGTGTGTGTGTGTGTGTGTGTGTGTGTGTGTGTGTGTGTTTGCATATATATGTATTTGTGTGACTGAGTGGATGTTTGTGCATATGTATGTGTGCATGTGTGCGTGTGTGTGCTTGTGTATATGTGTGTCCACGTGTGTGTGCTTGCGTGTGTGCTTGCGTGTGTGTGTGCGTGTGTGTGTTTGTATATATATATATATATATATATATATATATATATATATATATATATATGTATTTGTGTGACTGAGTGGATGTTTGTGCATATGTATGTGTGCATGTGTGCGTGTGTGTGCTTGTGTATATGTGTGTCCATGTGTGTGTGTGCTTGCTCGCACGTGCTCACGTGTGTGTGTGTGTGTGTGTGTGTGTGTGTGTGTGTGTGTGTGTGTGTGTGTATGTGTGTCCGTGCATCATTCCATCCATCTGCCTGTGCATCCTGTAATGGGAGGGAACCCTATTAAGGATGGATTTCTCTGCCATGTGCCCACTGAGTGTCTGGACAGGTTCCAGCCCCCTTACAACCCTGTGTTAGATTAGGCAGGTAACTGATAAATGAACATTTTATCATGCTGACTTTGGAAATTGCATAGTGTTTTTTTTAAAAGTGCATGTTGAGTTTGGGAGATGTGTAATATACCTTTAAGTGCATTACACTATGGAGTATTGGAACATTCTATACGAACTAGAGCCAGAAACTATCATACATTACCAAGTTTTCTGGCAGCTGGCATAGAGAATGTCTGGCAGTTAGTGTAGCAGATATCTGGCAATTGACACAGAGCATTAAGGGGCTGTTAACAAGCTGTTTCCTGTATTCTAGTGGCCTAGGGTTTGATTCCCTCAGCCTCCATTGTCTAACTGTGTAACTCTGACGAACAACTCTCATAACCAGACAGCCCTTGCAGGTTGAATCTGAAAAGGTTCCATAGAGATCAGTGCCCCACCTCAGTAAACAAATACAAATAAAATAAATTAGTTAAATGTTGAGGTATTCATTGTCAGTTACTAGGTTATAAAAGAAAGCAACCTGGTGGGCTAAAACAAGGAAGTCAATTTCTCATTTCTAGGATAATGTGAAGGAAGACCCTGGAAGCGTGGAGTGTGACAGCACAGTCATAGCTGTTCTTTGCATTACACAGATCCACCATTAATCCAATGCAAAATAACATAGCAGGCAGTAGTTCTAGTTCATAGTTTATCAGCAAGATAATACAGGAATAATTAAGCTTGTAATGCTATAAACCTCAGAATATTTTATTAAAGTTGGTTTACCTTGTGAAAATACCTATATATCGAGCTGGAAGGTTAGCCTGGGAGTGGCCTGCAGCTTTGGACTTGTTTTTTCAAAAAGCAGCCTGAATCCTGGAGGGGCTATGTGGAATGAACTTCATTAGTGAAAAGTTGCTAAAGGTAGTGTTAGTTTAATTAAAAAACTGGAAGCCAAGTGGGCAGCTATTTTGTTTTGTGGAATTATATGGATTACTGAATAAATCTGTTTTATATAAATCTTGCCTTCAGCATTTCCCTAAAGTTACACTGTTAATGTGTGCATGGGCAGTTGCTCGGAGACCTGTCAATTTCTATATCCTTACAAAACCACTCCTGCTAAGTACTAACCATAGTTTAGATTGCTACTTACCTACAATGTTGTGATTATTGTGCAGTGCATGGAGAGCTCAGTTGTTATACACCCCCCTAAGCGTTATGCTTGGGGCATATACAAAGGACATTCCTTGGCTATCAACTGTCCCTGATATCTTGACACATATTTTCATTCTGCTTGCAGAACATTACAGCCAGTCTGTCACTAACTTACTTAAGTAAAATGCAATATATAACAATTGTCTTTGACTTTCCTCCTTTGTCACCCCCCCCACAGAATTCTTAAATAAAATATTAATATGATGGTTGTGCAACAGTACTCACTAAGTGCTTTGTTGGCTTTCAAAGCCAGTAAAATGCTTTGTGCTTTTCTTTCTGTAACTGATACTAAATGGAGTAGATAAAACTCCATTCAGTAAAAAGAATTAAATTACAATCAGGTCTCACCGATCTTGACCATTTTTCATGTGTTCTCGATATGGATGCTAACATTCAGCTGTTAAGCTTTCTTCTCATGGTGAATTTCATGGCATCCATGTCCCAAACACATAATAAAGTGATTATATTGGATACCCGATAATAATCCCCTGTGTTGCAGTCCTGCGTTTGCAGTCAATGCTGCAAGCCTGAATTTGCAGTCATGCTGTTTAAATGATATATTTCTTTACCCACCCAAAAAAATGCTTGCTAATGATCTGCATGTTCATCTAGTATTGCAGGGTTAATTTGACATCTACAGCATTTATAATGCATGCCATTGCATGCACTGAAACATGTGCTATAGGCCAATCCTACACTTAGAATAGACTGAAGTCTGCAACAGATTCAAATAAATTTACTTTATATACCCACCAGAAAAAGACACTTTGCATGTTTTATTTGACCAAAGCATTTAAACTATGTGTCTGCTCCCATCGCCAAACACATTGCAGTAAAGCATTCATAGCAGTTTTTGCAAGCCTGAATCTACATCAGAACCATTTACTTTACAAATTTCCCAAACAAACATGCTGCAGCCCTGCATTTACAGCCAGTGTTGGAATAATAGTCATGTCATATGCCTTCATCAGGCTCAAAAGGCAGTACAAGCCTGCATTTTCTACTTTAAAAATATGCAATAAATGATGTCCAGCATAAACCAGCATATGCTGGCCTGCCTTTACATCCAATTAAATTACTTTATATATAACCTCATTTAAGACATGCATGAATGGGCGTGCCTTCGTTGAAGATTGGGCATCAGGCTGGCAACTCGGCACCATAAAAATCTACTGCCAATCATTAGCGGACCGGAGTTCCGCTGTGACGACCCCTAACCGGGAAAAGCCGAAAAGACAAACATATATAACATCATTTAAACATATGCTGTACTCTGAATCTGTACTTAATTATGAAATGCCCACATGGCATTGTGTCCCTGGGGAATGCCAGGCACAGGCTGCTCATTTCGCCATGGACACTTCTAAGCTGTCTTGCATTGATGAAGTTACTAATGTCTACTGTTTTGCACATGATCTAGTAATTAATGAAATTATGTCACTTCCTGCTGATGCAATGTATGTCATCCCCTTAGAATCCTTAGGCTCTTAATACCAATATCTGTACTATCCATAGTACATATTACGGTTGGCACATCTGTAGCATATGGAATGCCTTCATGGTTGCATAACATTTCTGAGGGATATAGGAACATATACTTCTTCTTGAGATACAGGAAGAAGATAGTCACTGCACTGATTTTCCTGGATATAGATGCCTAAGATATACCCACAGCATTACCAGTAGAATGATGCAAAATTCTTGTGCCCAGGACATGCCGTACACATATGTCAACAGGAAAGATGGGACAATACTACTGTCCACTGAAGTAAGCTTTATACAATAATGGTTCTGCAGTTCCTGCTCACTTGGTGTTACATTGTCTTTTTTGCTTAAAAACGCCATCTGCAAGGTGGCCTGACAAGGCGTGCAATACTAATGACCACTACTTTATCTTTCTACAGCACCATCTGTCTAACTACTTCAAATATTAATGTGCAAATGAGTCATGGCTAGAACTGCACATTTATAACTGCTATAGATCAGGAAATCTCTTGTGATATGATATTTTGTTACAATCTGTCTGCTTTTTGCTTTACAGTGACTTAAACAAAGTAGAGTGACCCCTTACTACTATAAAGTGCCTTTTCATGAATCACCGATCATATGCACAATGTAATGCAGAGAAAAAATTGCCTTATGCAATACATAACTTATTTACCATTCCCAGCCTGATAAACCATTATATTGTCATACACACTTCATTTTTACTCAGCTGCCCCTGAGCAGCAGTACTGCTGTATTAGTAACATTGGTCTGTTTAGATACTTAAGAAAACAGTCATTACTGCTGTAATTATATAAGAAACCTTTATTTAGACTACATGCCCACAAATCATGTTAAGATTAAATAAGACTAACCATATATTAACTGTCAATCGCTGCTTTATGTGCAAGGGTACAAACTAAATGCAGAAAGGATATTTTCATATTACAAAACTAATGATTATGAGCAGTTCTACTAGATTAAGGAACATATCACTTGTTTGACTCCTTCTTTGATAACAAGAGGAGTTATAAAGAAATATAAGGCATGACTAAGTAAGATCAATGGAAGATATGACCTACATTGCACTTTGAAACTTTAAAAATATACTAGTTGTGTAGTTCATAGGTTCATAGGTAAGTACTAGGCGAGCTGCTGTTGTGGGGCCATTTTAAGCCTAGACAGTTTCCCTTTTGGTGCTCGAAATAACCTATCCTATTTGGTTATAAACTGGACTTAACTCATTCCATGGTCAATAATTATATATTACCCCTAATGAGAAAAACTGGGATCATACCATAAATAATTTGAGGGGACTTATTCATTGGATAAATCATTTAGGAGCTGCCTATGTCCAGTACTAGTACAGTGGACAGCCCTGGGGTAAACTTTCTATTTCCTGTTCATAGATCTAAGTTGCTCTTGAATGTGGACAGGGAAGAACTTTGTTTTATGTGGATGGAGTGTTATGCTGCAGTGAAATCCTCTACAAGCTATACCTGTATCTCCAAACCATTCTGTTGATGTCGCAGAAGAGGTTTATATCCCTATACTGAGTATTTCTGATGCCATTTGACTTTCAGATGTGCAACAAATCCATCAGTAATGGGTTGGAGAATGTCTTATATGCCAGTCACAGGTCTCTATTTAGCAGTCTGTAGGAAACCAAGTATAGTGACAAAGCTTTGAGTCGGCCCATGTAGAACATGTTGTTTAGGCCTTGTATCCTTTATCACTGTGAGCAGTCCAGTTGTTGCATGTGTCTAGCCAGACACATGCCAAAGTGGGCATTATATTCAATGCCTGACCTAAAGAGGACTGAGTAAAGGGGGACAATGACATCCCTAGAGGTAGACACAATCCCTTTGTTTATAAGCTGTGCAATATAGAAGGATTTTCCTACAGCAACAGCACATTTTGGTCAAAAGTTAGGTCACTGTCCATGTAAGTTCTCAAATCACAAACAACGTGGTCAGCTCTTAGGGATGTTTTGTCAATGTGGTAGAT